>NW_027474640.1:0-33422 GCF_050947335.1 Megachile rotundata | reverse complement strand
AGCCATATTATGCTTATATTATCGATAGAACGACAATTACTATACTTATTACGCTTATTATTATCAATCTAACTCATATTATTAGCCATATTATGCTTATATGATCGATAGAACGAGGATTACTATACTCACTACTCTTAGTATTATCAATCTAACTCACGTTATTAACCATATTATGCTAATATGATCGATAGAACGACAATTACTATACTTATTACACTCACTATTATCAATCTAACTCATATTATTAACCATATTATGCAGATATGATCGATAGCACGACATTTACTATATTTATTACGCTTATTATTATCAACCTAACTCGTATTATTAGCCATATTATGCTTATATGATCGATAGAACGACAATTACTATACTTATTACTCTTATTATTATGAATCTAACTCATATTATTAGACATATTATGCTTATATGATCGATAGAACTACAATTACTATACTTATTACTCTTACTGTTATCAATCTAACTCATATTATTAACCATATTATGCTAATATGATCGATAGAACGACAATTACTATACTTATTACTCTTATTATTATCTACCTAACTCATATTATTAGCCATATTATGCTTATATTATCGATAGAACGACAATTACTATACTTATTACGCTTATTATTATCAATCTAACTCATATTATTAGCCATATTATGCTTATATGATCGATAGAACGAGAATTACTATACTCACTACTCTTAGTATTATCAATCTAACTCACGTTATTAACCATATTATGCTAATATGATCGATAGAACGACAATTACTATACTTATTACACTCACTATTATCAATCTAACTCATATTATTAACCATATTATGCAGATATGATCGATAGCACGACATTTACTATATTTATTACGCTTATTATTATCAACCTAACTCGTATTATTAGCCATATTATGCTTATATGATCGATAGAACGACAATTACTATACTTATTACTCTTATTATTATGAATCTAACTCATATTATTAGACATATTATGCTTATATGATCGATAGAACTACAATTACTATACTCATTACTCTTATCATTATCAATCCAACTCATATAATTACCCATATTATGCTCATATGATCGTTAGAACGACAATTACTATACTTATTGCACTCACTATTATCAATCTAACTCATATTATTAACCATATTATGCAGATATGATCGATAGCACGACATTTACTATATTTATTACGCTTATTATTATCAACCTAACTCATATTATTAGCCATTTTATGCTTAAATGATCGATAGAACGACAATTACTATACTTATTACTCTTATTATTATGAATCGAACTCATATTATTAAGCATATTATGCAATTATGATCGATAGAACGACAATTACTATACTTATTACTCTTATTATTATCAATCTAACTCATATTATTAGCCATATTATGCTAATATGATCGATAGAACGACAATTACTATAGTTATTACACTCACTATTATCAATCTAACTCATATTATTAACCATATTATGCAGATATGATCGATAGCACGACATTTACTATACTCATTACTCTTATTATTATCAATCTAACTCATATTATTAGCCATATTATGCTCAAATGATCGATAGAACGACAATTACTATACTTATTTCTCTTATTATTATCTACCTAACTCATATTATTAGCCATATTATGCTTATATTATCAATAGAACGACAATTAGTATACTTATTACGCTTATTATTATCAATCTAACTCATATTATTAGCCATATTATCCTTATATGATCGATAGAATGAGAATTACTATACTCACTACTCTTAGTATTATCAATCTAACTCATATTATTAGCCATATTATGCTTATATTATCGATAGAACTACAATTACTATACCTATTACTGTTATTATTATCAATCTAACTCATATTATTAGCCATATTATGCTTATATGATCGATAGAACGACAATTACTATACTTATTACTCCTATTATTATAAATCTAACTCATATTATTAGCCATATTATGGTTATATGATCGATAGAACGACAATTACTATACTTATTACTCTTATTGTTATCAATCTAACTCATATTATTAACCATATTATGCAATTATGATCGATAGAACGACAATTACTATACTCACTACTCTTATTATTATCAATCTAACTCATATTATTAGCCATATTATGCTTATATGATCGATAGAACGACAATTACTATACTTATTACTCTTATTATCATCAATCTAACTCATATTATTAACCATATTATGCTAATATGATCGATAGAACGACAATTACTATACTTATTACACTCACTATTATCAATCTAACTCACATTATTAACCATATTATGCAGATATGATCGATAGCACGACATTTACTATACTTATTACTCGTATTATTACCAACCTAACTCATATTATTAGCCATATTATGCTTATATGATCGATAGAAAGACAATCACTATACTTATTACTCTTATTATTATCAATCTAACTAATATTATTAACCATATTATGCTAATATGAGCGATAGAACGACAATTACTATACTTATTACACTCACTATTATCAATCTAACTCACATTATTAACCATATTATGCAGATATGATCGATAGCACGACATTTACTATACTTATTACTCGTATTATTATCAACCTAACTCATATTATTAGCCATATTATGCTTATATGATCGATAGAAAGACAATCACTATACTTATTACTCTTATTATTATCTACCTAACTCATATTATTAGCCATATTATGCTTATATGATCGATAGAACGACAATCACTATACTTATTACTCTTATTATTATCAATCTAACTCATGTTATTAACCATATTATGCTAATATGATCGATAGAACGACAATTACTATACTTATTACTCTTATTGTTATCAATCTAACTCATATTATTAACCATATTATGCTAATATGATCGATAGAACGACAATTACTATACTTATTACACTCACTATTATCAATCTAACTCATATTATTAACCATATTATGCTTATATGATCGATAGGACGACAATTATTGTACTTATTACTCTTATCATTATCGATCTAACTCATATTATTAGCCATATTATGCTTATATGATCGATAGAAAGACAATCACTATACTTATTACTCTTATTATTATCTACCTAACTCATATTATTAGCCATATTATGCTTATATGATCGATAGAACGACAATCACTATACTTATTACGCTTATTATTATCAATCTAACTCATATTATTAGCCATATTATGCTTATATGATCGATAGAACGAGAATTACTATACTCACTACTCTTAGTATTATCAATCTAACTCACGTTATTAACCATATTATGCTAATATGATCGATAGAACGACAATTACTATACTTATTACACTCACTATTATCAATCTAACTCATATTATTAACCATATTATGCAGATATGATCGATAGCACGACATTTACTATATTTATTACGCTTATTATTATCAACCTAACTCATATTATTAGCCATATTATGCTTATATTATCGATAGAACGACAATTACTATACTTATTACTCTTATTATTATAAATCTAACTCATATTATTAACCATATTATGCTAATATGATTGATAGAACGACAATTACTATACTTATTACTCTTACTGTTATCAATCTAACTCATATTATTAACCATATTATGCTAATATGATCGATAGAACGACAATTACTATACTTATTACTCTTATTATTATCTACCTAACTCATATTATTAGCCATATTATGCTTATATTATCGATAGAACGACAATTACTATACTTATTACGCTTATTATTATCAATCTAACTCATATTATTAGCCATATTATGCTTATATGATCGATAGAACGAGAATTACTATACTCACTACTCTTAGTATTATCAATCTAACTCACGTTATTAACCATATTATGCTAATATGATCGATAGAACGACAATTACTATACTTATTACACTCACTATTATCAATCTAACTCATATTATTAACCATATTATGCAGATATGATCGATAGCACGACATTTACTATATTTATTACGCTTATTATTATCAACCTAACTCGTATTATTAGCCATATTATGCTTATATGATCGATAGAACGACAATTATTGTACTTATTACTCTTAACATTATCGATCTAACTCATATTATTAGCCATATTATGCTTATATGATCGATAGAACGACAATTACTATACTTATTACTCTTATTATTATGAATCCAACTCATATTATTAGACATATTATGCTTATATGATCGATAGAACTACAATTACTATACTCATTACTCTTATCATTATCAATCCAACTCATATTATTACCCATATTATGCTCATATGATCGATAGAACGACAATTACTATACTTATTACTCTTATTATTATCAATCTAACTCATATTATTAACCATATTATGCTAATATGATCGAGAGAACGACAATTACTATACTTCTTACACTCACTATTATCAATCTAACTCATATTATTAGCCATATTATGCTTATATTATCGATAGAACGACAATTACTATACTTGTTACTGTTATTATTATCAATCTATCTCATATTATTAGCCATATTATGCTTATATGATCGATAGTACGACAATTACTATACTCATTGCTCTTATTGTTATCAATCTAACTCATATTATTAACCATATTATGCAGATATAATCGATAGAACGACAATTACTACACTTATTACTCTTATTATTATCAACCTAACTCACATTATTAGCCATTTTATGCTTAAATGATCGATAGAACGACAATTACTATACTTATTACTCTTATTATTATGAATCGAACTCATATTATTAAGCATATTATGCAATTATGATCGATAGAACGACAATTACTATACTTATTACTCTTATTATTATCAATCTAACTCATATTATTAGCCATATTATGCTAATATGATCGATAGAACGACAATTACTATAGTTATTACACTCACTATTATCAATCTAACTCATATTATTAACCATATTATGCAGATATGATCGATAGCACGACATTTACTATACTTATTACTCTTATTATTATCAATCTAACTCATATTATTAGCCATATTATGCTCAAATGATCGATAGAACGACAATTACTATACTTATTTCTCTTATTATTATCTACCTAACTCATATTATTAGCCATATTATGCTTATATTATCGATAGAACGACAATTAGTATACTTATTACGCTTATTATTATCAATCTAACTCATATTATTAGCCATATTATCCTTATATGATCGATAGAATGAGAATTACTATACTCACTACTCTTAGTATTATCAATCTAACTCATATTATTAGCCATGTTATGCTTATATTATCGATAGAACTACAATTACTATACCTATTACTGTTATTATTATCAATCTAACTCATATTATTAGCCATATTATGCTTATATGATCGATAGAACGACAATTACTATACTTATTACTCCTATTATTATAAATCTAACTCATATTATTAGCCATATTATGGTTATATGATCGATAGAACGACAATTACTATACTTATTACTCTTATTGTTATCAATCTAACTCATATTATTAACCATATTATGCAATTATGGTCGATAGAACGACAATTACTATACTCACTACTCTTATTATTATCAATCTAACTCATATTATTAGCCATATTATGCTTATATGATCGATAGAACGACAATTACTATACTTATTACTCTTATTATTATCAATCTAACTCATATTATTAACCATATTATGCTAATATGATCGATAGGACGACAATTATTGTACTTATTACTCTTATCATTATCGATCTAACTCATATTATTAGCCATATTATGCTTATATGATCGATAGAACGACAATTATTGTACTTATTACTCTTATCATTATCGATCTAACTCATATTATTAGCCATATTATGCTTATATGATCGATAGAACGACAATTACTATACTTATTACTCTTATTATTATGAATCTAACTCATATTATTAGACATATTATGCTTATATGATCGATAGAACTACAATTACTATACTCATTACTCTTATCATTATCAATCCAACTCATATTATTACCCATATTATGCTCATATGATCGTTAGAACGACAATTACTATACTTATTGCACTCACTATTATCAATCTAACTCATATTATTAACCATATTATGCAGATATGATCGATAGCACGACATTTACTATATTTATTACGCTTATTATTATCAACCTAACTCATATTATTAGCCATATTATGCTTATATGATCGATAGAACGACAATTACTATACTTATTACTCTTATTTTTATCTACCTAACTCATATTATTAGCCATATTATGCTTATATTATCGATAGAACGACAATTACTGTACTTATTACGCTTATTATTATCAATCTAACTCATATTATTAGCCATATTATGCTTATATGATCGATAGAACGACAATTACTATACTCACTACTCTTATTATTATCAATCTAACTCATATTATTAGCCATATTATGCTTATATGATCGATAGAAACACAATCACTATACTAATTATTCTTATTATTATCTACCTAACTCATATTATTAGCCATATTATGCTTATATTATCGATAGAACGACAATTACTATACTTATTACTCTTATTATTATAAATCTAACTCATATTTTTAGCCACATTATGCTTATATGATCGATAGAACGACAATTACTGTACTCATAACTCTTATTATTATCAATCTAACTCATATTATTAGCCATATTATGCTTAAATGATCGATAGAACGACAATTACTATACTTATTACTCTTATTTTTATCTACCTAACTCATATTAATAGCCATATTATGCTTATATTATCGATAGAACGACAATTACTATACTTATTACGCTTATTATTATCAATCTAACTCATATTATTAGCCATATTATGCTTATATGATCGATAGAACGACAATTACTATACTTATTACTCTTATTATTATCAACCTAACTCATATTATTAGCCATATTATGCTTATATGATCGATAGAACGACAATCACTATACTTATTACTCTTATTATTATCAATCTAACTCACGTTATTAACCATATTATGCTAATATGATCGATAGAACGACAATTACTATACTTATTACACTCACTATTATCAATCTAACTCATATTATTAACCATATTATGCAGATATGATCGATAGCACGACATTTACTATATTTATTACGCTTATTATTATCAACCTAACTCGTATTATTAGCCATATTATGCTTATATGATCGATAGAACGACAATTATTGTACTTATTACTCTTAACATAATCGATCTAACTCATATTATTAGCCATATTATGCTTATATGATCGATAGAACGACAATTACTATACTCACTACTCTTATTATTATCAATCTAACTCATATTATTAGCCATATTATGCTTATATGATCGATAGAAACACAATCACTATACTTATTATTCTTACTATTATCTACCTAACTCATATTATTAGCCATATTATGCTTATATTATCGATAGAACGACAATTACTATACTTATTACTCTTATTATTATAAATCTAACTCATATTTTTAGCCACATTATGCTTATATGATCGATAGAACGACAATTACTGTACTCATAACTCTTATTATTATCAATCTAACTCATATTATTAGCCATATTATGCTTAAATGATCGATAGAACGACAATTACTATACTTATTACTCTTATTTTTATCTACCTAACTCATATTAATAGCCATACTATGCTTATATTATCGATAGAACGACAATTACTATACTTATTACGCTTATTATTATCAATCTAACTCATATTATTAGCCATATTATGCTTATATGATCGATAGAACGACAATTACTATACTTATTACTCTTATTATTATCAACCTAACTCATATTATTAGCCATATTATGCTTATATGATCGATAGAACGACAATCACTATACTTATTACTCTTATTATTAGCAATCTAACTCACGTCATTAACCATATTATGCTAATATGATCGATAGAACGACAATTACTATACATATTACACTCACTATTATCAATCTAACTCATATTATTAACCATATTATGCAGATATGATCGATAGCACGACATTTACTATATTTATTACGCTTATTATTATCAACCTAACTCGTATTATTAGCCATATTATGCTTATATGATCGATAGAACGACAATTATTGTACTTATTACTCTTAACATTATCGATCTAACTCATATTATTAGCCATATTATGCTTATATGATCGATAGAACGACAATCACTATACTTATTACTCTTATTATTAGCAATCTAACTCACGTCATTAACCATATTATGCTAATATGATCGATAGAACGACAATTACTATACTTATTACACTCACTATTATCAATCTAACTCACATTATTAACCATATTATGCAGATATGATCGATAGCACGACATTTACTATACTTATTACTCGTATTATTACCAACCTAACTCATATTATTAGCCATATTATGCTTATATGATCGATAGAAAGACAATCACTATACTTATTACTCTTATTATTATCAATCTAACTCATATTATTAACCATATTATGCTAATATGATCGATAGAACGACAATTACTATACTTATTACACTCACTATTATCAATCTAACTCACATTATTAACCATATTATGCAGATATGATCGATAGCACGGCATTTACTATACTTATTACTCGTATTATTATCAACCTAACTCATATTATTAGCCATATTATGCTTATATGATCGATAGAAAGACAATCACTATACTTATTACTCTTATTATTATCTACCTAACTCATATTATTAGCCATATTATGCTTATATGATCGATAGAACGACAATCACTATACTTATTACTCTTATTATTATCAATCTAACTCATGTTATTAACCATATTATGCTAATATGATCGATAGAACGACAATTACTATACTTATTACTCTTATTGTTATCAATCTAACTCATATTATTAACCATATTATGCTAATATGATCGATAGAACGACAATTACTATACTTATTACACTCACTATTATCAATCTAACTCATATTATTAACCATATTATGCTTATATGATCGATAGGACGACAATTATTGTACTTATTACTCTTATCATTATCGATCTAACTCATATTATTAGCCATATTATGCTTATATGATCGATAGAAAGACAATCACTATACTTATTACTCTTATTATTATCTACCTAACTCATATTATTAGCCATATTATGCTTATATGATCGATAGAACGACAATCACTATACTTATTACGCTTATTATTATCAATCTAACTCATATTATTAGCCATATTATGCTTATATGATCGATAGAACGAGAATTACTATACTCACTACTCTTAGTATTATCAATCTAACTCACGTTATTAACCATATTATGCTAATATGATCGATAGAACGACAATTACTATACTTATTACACTCACTATTATCAATCTAACTCATATTATTAACCATATTATGCAGATATGATCGATAGCACGACATTTACTATATTTATTACGCTTATTATTATCAACCTAACTCATATTATTAGCCATATTATGCTTATATTATCGATAGAACGACAATTACTATACTTATTACTCTTATTATTATAAATCTAACTCATATTATTAACCATATTATGCTAATATGATTGATAGAACGACAATTACTATACTTATTACTCTTACTGTTATCAATCTAACTCATATTATTAACCATATTATGCTAATATGATCGATAGAACGACAATTACTATACTTATTACTCTTATTATTATCTACCTAACTCATATTATTAGCCATATTATGCTTATATTATCGATAGAACGACAATTACTATACTTATTACGCTTATTATTATCAATCTAACTCATATTATTAGCCATATTATGCTTATATGATCGATAGAACGAGAATTACTATACTCACTACTCTTAGTATTATCAATCTAACTCACGTTATTAACCATATTATGCTAATATGATCGATAGAACGACAATTACTATACTTATTACACTCACTATTATCAATCTAACTCATATTATTAACCATATTATGCAGATATGATCGATAGCACGACATTTACTATACTCATTACTCTTATTATTATCAATCTAACTCATATTATTAGCCATATTATGCTCAAATGATCGATAGAACGACAATTACTATACTTATTTCTCTTATTATTATCTACCTAACTCATATTATTAGCCATATTATGCTTATATTATCGATAGAACGACAATTAGTATACTTATTACGCTTATTATTATCAATCTAACTCATATTATTAGCCATATTATCCTTATATGATCGATAGAATGAGAATTACTATACTCACTACTCTTAGTATTATCAATCTAACTCATATTATTAGCCATATTATGCTTATATTATCGATAGAACTACAATTACTATACCTATTACTGTTATTATTATCAATCTAACTCATATTATTAGCCATATTATGCTTATATGATCGATAGAACGACAATTACTATACTTATTACTCCTATTATTATAAATCTAACTCATATTATTAGCCATATTATGGTTATATGATCGATAGAACGACAATTACTATACTTATTACTCTTATTGTTATCAATCTAACTCATATTATTAACCATATTATGCAATTATGATCGATAGAACGACAATTACTATACTCACTACTCTTATTATTATCAATCTAACTCATATTATTAGCCATATTATGCTTATATGATCGATAGAACGACAATTACTATACTTATTACTCTTATTATCATCAATCTAACTCATATTATTAACCATATTATGCTAATATGATCGATAGAACGACAATTACTATACTTATTACACTCACTATTATCAATCTAACTCACATTATTAACCATATTATGCAGATATGATCGATAGCACGACATTTACTATACTTATTACTCGTATTATTACCAACCTAACTCATATTATTAGCCATATTATGCTTATATGATCGATAGAAAGACAATCACTATACTTATTACTCTTATTATTATCAATCTAACTCATATTATTAACCATATTATGCTAATATGAGCGATAGAACGACAATTACTATACTTATTACACTCACTATTATCAATCTAACTCACATTATTAACCATATTATGCAGATATGATCGATAGCACGACATTTACTATACTTATTACTCGTATTATTATCAACCTAACTCATATTATTAGCCATATTATGCTTATATGATCGATAGAAAGACAATCACTATACTTATTACTCTTATTATTATCTACCTAACTCATATTATTAGCCATATTATGCTTATATGATCGATAGAACGACAATCACTATACTTATTACTCTTATTATTATCAATCTAACTCATGTTATTAACCATATTATGCTAATATGATCGATAGAACGACAATTACTATAATTATTACTCTTATTGTTATCAATCTAACTCATATTATTAACCATATTATGCTAATATGATCGATAGAACGACAATTACTATACTTATTACACTCACTATTATCAATCTAACTCATATTATTAACCATATTATGCTTATATGATCGATAGGACGACAATTATTGTACTTATTACTCTTATCATTATCGATCTAACTCATATTATTAGCCATATTATGCTTATATGATCGATAGAAAGACAATCACTATACTTATTACTCTTATTATTATCTACCTAACTCATATTATTAGCCATATTATGCTTATATGATCGATAGAACGACAATCACTATACTTATTACGCTTATTATTATCAATCTAACTCATATTATTAGCCATATTATGCTTATATGATCGATAGAACGAGAATTACTATACTCACTACTCTTAGTATTATCAATCTAACTCACGTTATTAACCATATTATGCTAATATGATCGATAGAACGACAATTACTATACTTATTACACTCACTATTATCAATCTAACTCATATTATTAACCATATTATGCAGATATGATCGATAGCACGACATTTACTATATTTATTACGCTTATTATTATCAACCTAACTCATATTATTAGCCATATTATGCTTATATTATCGATAGAACGACAATTACTATACTTATTACTCTTATTATTATAAATCTAACTCATATTATTAACCATATTATGCTAATATGATTGATAGAACGACAATTACTATACTTATTACTCTTACTGTTATCAATCTAACTCATATTATTAACCATATTATGCTAATATGATCGATAGAACGACAATTACTATACTTATTACTCTTATTATTATCTACCTAACTCATATTATTAGCCATATTATGCTTATATTATCGATAGAACGACAATTACTATACTTATTACGCTTATTATTATCAATCTAACTCATATTATTAGCCATATTATGCTTATATGATCGATAGAACGAGAATTACTATACTCACTACTCTTAGTATTATCAATCTAACTCACGTTATTAACCATATTATGCTAATATGATCGATAGAACGACAATTACTATACTTATTACACTCACTATTATCAATCTAACTCATATTATTAACCATATTATGCAGATATGATCGATAGCACGACATTTACTATATTTATTACGCTTATTATTATCAACCTAACTCGTATTATTAGCCATATTATGCTTATATGATCGATAGAACGACAATTATTGTACTTATTACTCTTAACATTATCGATCTAACTCATATTATTAGCCATATTATGCTTATATGATCGATAGAACGACAATTACTATACTTATTACTCTTATTATTATGAATCCAACTCATATTATTAGACATATTATGCTTATATGATCGATAGAACTACAATTACTATACTCATTACTCTTATCATTATCAATCCAACTCATATTATTACCCATATTATGCTCATATGATCGATAGAACGACAATTACTATACTTATTACTCTTATTATTATCAATCTAACTCATATTATTAACCATATTATGCTAATATGATCGAGAGAACGACAATTACTATACTTATTACACTCACTATTATCAATCTAACTCATATTATTAACCATATTATGCAGATATGATCGATAGCACGACATTTACTATATTTATTACGCTTATTATTATCAACCTAACTCATATTATTAGCCATATTATGCTTATATTATCGATAGAACGACAATTACTATACTTATTACTCTTATTATTATAAATCTAACTCATATTATTAACCATATTATGCTAATATGATTGATAGAACGACAATTACTATACTTATTACTCTTACTGTTATCAATCTAACTCATATTATTAACCATATTATGCTAATATGATCGATAGAACGACAATTACTATACTTATTACTCTTATTATTATCTACCTAACTCATATTATTAGCCATATTATGCTTATATTATCGATAGAACGACAATTACTATACTTATTACGCTTATTATTATCAATCTAACTCATATTATTAGCCATATTATGCTTATATGATCGATAGAACGAGAATTACTATACTCACTACTCTTAGTATTATCAATCTAACTCACGTTATTAACCATATTATGCTAATATGATCGATAGAACGACAATTACTATACTTATTACACTCACTATTATCAATCTAACTCATATTATTAACCATATTATGCAGATATGATCGATAGCACGACATTTTACTATACTCATTACTCTTATTATTATCAATCTAACTCATATTATTAGCCATATTATGCTCAAATGATCGATAGAACGACAATTACTATACTTATTTCTCTTATTATTATCTACCTAACTCATATTATTAGCCATATTATGCTTATATTATCGATAGAACGACAATTAGTATACTTATTACGCTTATTATTATCAATCTAACTCATATTATTAGCCATATTATCCTTATATGATCGATAGAATGAGAATTACTATACTCACTACTCTTAGTATTATCAATCTAACTCATATTATTAGCCATATTATGCTTATATTATCGATAGAACTACAATTACTATACCTATTACTGTTATTATTATCAATCTAACTCATATTATTAGCCATATTATGCTTATATGATCGATAGAACGACAATTACTATACTTATTACTCCTATTATTATAAATCTAACTCATATTATTAGCCATATTATGGTTATATGATCGATAGAACGACAATTACTATACTTATTACTCTTATTGTTATCAATCTAACTCATATTATTAACCATATTATGCAATTATGATCGATAGAACGACAATTACTATACTCACTACTCTTATTATTATCAATCTAACTCATATTATTAGCCATATTATGCTTATATGATCGATAGAACGACAATTACTATACTTATTACTCTTATTATCATCAATCTAACTCATATTATTAACCATATTATGCTAATATGATCGATAGAACGACAATTACTATACTTATTACACTCACTATTATCAATCTAACTCACATTATTAACCATATTATGCAGATATGATCGATAGCACGACATTTACTATACTTATTACTCGTATTATTACCAACCTAACTCATATTATTAGCCATATTATGCTTATATGATCGATAGAAAGACAATCACTATACTTATTACTCTTATTATTATCAATCTAACTCATATTATTAACCATATTATGCTAATATGAGCGATAGAACGACAATTACTATACTTATTACACTCACTATTATCAATCTAACTCACATTATTAACCATATTATGCAGATATGATCGATAGCACGACATTTACTATACTTATTACTCGTATTATTATCAACCTAACTCATATTATTAGCCATATTATGCTTATATGATCGATAGAAAGACAATCACTATACTTATTACTCTTATTATTATCTACCTAACTCATATTATTAGCCATATTATGCTTATATGATCGATAGAACGACAATCACTATACTTATTACTCTTATTATTATCAATCTAACTCATGTTATTAACCATATTATGCTAATATGATCGATAGAACGACAATTACTATAATTATTACTCTTATTGTTATCAATCTAACTCATATTATTAACCATATTATGCTAATATGATCGATAGAACGACAATTACTATACTTATTACACTCACTATTATCAATCTAACTCATATTATTAACCATATTATGCTTATATGATCGATAGGACGACAATTATTGTACTTATTACTCTTATCATTATCGATCTAACTCATATTATTAGCCATATTATGCTTATATGATCGATAGAAAGACAATCACTATACTTATTACTCTTATTATTATCTACCTAACTCATATTATTAGCCATATTATGCTTATATGATCGATAGAACGACAATCACTATACTTATTACGCTTATTATTATCAATCTAACTCATATTATTAGCCATATTATGCTTATATGATCGATAGAACGAGAATTACTATACTCACTACTCTTAGTATTATCAATCTAACTCACGTTATTAACCATATTATGCTAATATGATCGATAGAACGACAATTACTATACTTATTACACTCACTATTATCAATCTAACTCATATTATTAACCATATTATGCAGATATGATCGATAGCACGACATTTACTATATTTATTACGCTTATTATTATCAACCTAACTCATATTATTAGCCATATTATGCTTATATTATCGATAGAACGACAATTACTATACTTATTACTCTTATTATTATAAATCTAACTCATATTATTAACCATATTATGCTAATATGATTGATAGAACGACAATTACTATACTTATTACTCTTACTGTTATCAATCTAACTCATATTATTAACCATATTATGCTAATATGATCGATAGAACGACAATTACTATACTTATTACTCTTATTATTATCTACCTAACTCATATTATTAGCCATATTATGCTTATATTATCGATAGAACGACAATTACTATACTTATTACGCTTATTATTATCAATCTAACTCATATTATTAGCCATATTATGCTTATATGATCGATAGAACGAGAATTACTATACTCACTACTCTTAGTATTATCAATCTAACTCACGTTATTAACCATATTATGCTAATATGATCGATAGAACGACAATTACTATACTTATTACACTCACTATTATCAATCTAACTCATATTATTAACCATATTATGCAGATATGATCGATAGCACGACATTTACTATATTTATTACGCTTATTATTATCAACCTAACTCGTATTATTAGCCATATTATGCTTATATGATCGATAGAACGACAATTATTGTACTTATTACTCTTAACATTATCGATCTAACTCATATTATTAGCCATATTATGCTTATATGATCGATAGAACGACAATTACTATACTTATTACTCTTATTATTATGAATCCAACTCATATTATTAGACATATTATGCTTATATGATCGATAGAACTACAATTACTATACTCATTACTCTTATCATTATCAATCCAACTCATATTATTACCCATATTATGCTCATATGATCGATAGAACGACAATTACTATACTTATTACTCTTATTATTATCAATCTAACTCATATTATTAACCATATTATGCTAATATGATCGAGAGAACGACAATTACTATACTTCTTACACTCACTATTATCAATCTAACTCATATTATTAGCCATATTATGCTTATATTATCGATAGAACGACAATTACTATACTTGTTACTGTTATTATTATCAATCTATCTCATATTATTAGCCATATTATGCTTATATGATCGATAGTACGACAATTACTATACTCATTGCTCTTATTGTTATCAATCTAACTCATATTATTAACCATATTATGCAGATATAATCGATAGAACGACAATTACTACACTTATTACTCTTATTATTATCAACCTAACTCACATTATTAGCCATTTTATGCTTAAATGATCGATAGAACGACAATTACTATACTTATTACTCTTATTATTATGAATCGAACTCATATTATTAAGCATATTATGCAATTATGATCGATAGAACGACAATTACTATACTTATTACTCTTATTATTATCAATCTAACTCATATTATTAGCCATATTATGCTAATATGATCGATAGAACGACAATTACTATAGTTATTACACTCACTATTATCAATCTAACTCATATTATTAACCATATTATGCAGATATGATCGATAGCACGACATTTACTATACTTATTACTCTTATTATTATCAATCTAACTCATATTATTAGCCATATTATGCTCAAATGATCGATAGAACGACAATTACTATACTTATTTCTCTTATTATTATCTACCTAACTCATATTATTAGCCATATTATGCTTATATTATCGATAGAACGACAATTAGTATACTTATTACGCTTATTATTATCAATCTAACTCATATTATTAGCCATATTATCCTTATATGATCGATAGAATGAGAATTACTATACTCACTACTCTTAGTATTATCAATCTAACTCATATTATTAGCCATGTTATGCTTATATTATCGATAGAACTACAATTACTATACCTATTACTGTTATTATTATCAATCTAACTCATATTATTAGCCATATTATGCTTATATGATCGATAGAACGACAATTACTATACTTATTACTCCTATTATTATAAATCTAACTCATATTATTAGCCATATTATGGTTATATGATCGATAGAACGACAATTACTATACCTATTACTCTTATTGTTATCAATCTAACTCATATTATTAACCATATTATGCAATTATGGTCGATAGAACGACAATTACTATACTCACTACTCTTATTATTATCAATCTAACTCATATTATTAGCCATATTATGCTTATATGATCGATAGAACGACAATTACTATACTTATTACTCTTATTATTATCAATCTAACTCATATTATTAACCATATTATGCTAATATGATCGATAGGACGACAATTATTGTACTTATTACTCTTATCATTATCGATCTAACTCATATTATTAGCCATATTATGCTTATATGATCGATAGAACGACAATTATTGTACTTATTACTCTTATCATTATCGATCTAACTCATATTATTAGCCATATTATGCTTATATGATCGATAGAACGACAATTACTATACTTATTACTCTTATTATTATGAATCTAACTCATATTATTAGACATATTAAGCTTATATGATCGATAGAACGACAATCACTATACTTATTACTCTTATTATTATCAATCTAACTCATGTTATTAACCATATTATGCTAATATGATCGATAGGACGACAATTACTATACTTATTACTCTTATTGTTATCAATCTAACTCATATTATTAACCATATTATGCTAATATGATCGATAGAACGACAATTACTATACTTATTACACTCACTATTATCAATCTAACTCATATTATTAACCATATTATGCTTATACGATCGATCGGACGACAATTATTGTACTTATTACTCTTATCATTATCGATCTAACTCATATTATTAGCCATATTATGCTTATATGATCGATAGAAAGACAATCACTATACTTATTACTCTTATTATTATCTACCTAACTCATATTATTAGCCATATTATGCTTATATGATCGATAGAACGACAATCACTATACTTATTACGCTTATTATTATCAATCTAACTCATATTATTAGCCATATTATGCTTATATGATCGATAGAACGAGAATTACTATACTCACTACTCTTAGTATTATCAATCTAACTCACGTTATTAACCATATTATGCTAATATGATCGATAGAACGACAATTACTATACTTATTACACTCACTATTATCAATCTAACTCATATTATTAACCATATTATGCAGATATGATCGATAGCACGACATTTACTATATTTATTACGCTTATTATTATCAACCTAACTCACATTATTAGCCATATTATGCTTATATTATCGATAGAACGACAATTACTATACTTATTACTCTTATTATTATAAATCTAACTCATATTATTAACCATATTATGCTAATATGATTGATAGAACGACAATTACTATACTTATTACTCTTATTGTTATCAATCTAACTCATATTATTAACCATATTATGCTAATATGATCGATAGAACGACAATTACTATACTTATTACTCTTATTATTATCTACCTAACTCATATTATTAGCCATATTATGCTTATATTATCGATAGAACGACAATTACTATACTTATTACGCTTATTATTATCAATCTAACTCATATTATTAGCCATATTATGCTTATATGATCGATAGAACGAGAATTACTATACTCACTACTCTTAGTATTATCAATCTAACTCACGTTATTAACCATATTATGCTAATATGATCGATAGAACGACAATTACTATACTTATTACACTCACTATTATCAATCTAACTCATATTATTAACCATATTATGCAGATATGATCGATAGCACGACATTTACTATATTTATTACGCTTATTATTATCAACCTAACTCGTATTATTAGCCATATTATGCTTATATGATCGATAGAACGACAATTATTGTACTTATTACTCTTAACATTATCGATCTAACTCATATTATTAGCCATATTATGCTTATATGATCGATAGAACGACAATTACTATACTTATTACTCTTATTATTATGAATCCAACTCATATTATTAGACATATTATGCTTATATGATCGATAGAACTAGAATTACTATACTCATTACTCTTATCATTATCAATCCAACTCATATTATTACCCATATTATGCTCATATGATCGATAGAACGACAATTACTATACTTATTACTCTTATTATTATCAATCTAACTCATATTATTAACCATATTATGCTAATATGATCGAGAGAACGACAATTACTATACTTCTTACACTCACTATTATCAATCTAACTCATATTATTAGCCATATTATGCTTATATTATCGATAGAACGACAATTACTATACTTGTTACTGTTATTATTATCAATCTATCTCATATTATTAGCCATATTATGCTTATATGATCGATTGTACGACAATTACTATACTCATTGCTCTTATTGTTATCAATCTAACTCATATTATTAACCATATTATGCAGATATAATCGATAGAACGACAATTACTACACTTATTACTCTTATTATTATCAACCTAACTCACATTATTAGCCATTTTATGCTTAAATGATCGATAGAACGACAATTACTATACTTATTACTCTTATTATTATGAATCGAACTCATATTATTAAGCATATTATGCAATTATGATCGATAGAACGACAATTACTATACTTATTACTCTTATTATTATCAATCTAACTCATATTATTAGCCATATTATGCTAATATGATCGATAGAACGACAATTACTATAGTTATTACACTCACTATTATCAATCTAACTCATATTATTAACCATATTATGCAGATATGATCGATAGCACGACATTTACTATACTTATTACTCTTATTATTATCAATCTAACTCATATTATTAGCCATATTATGCTCAAATGATCGATAGAACGACAATTACTATACTTATTTCTCTTATTATTATCTACCTAACTCATATTATTAGCCATATTATGCTTATATTATCGATAGAACGACAATTAGTATACTTATTACGCTTATTATTATCAATCTAACTCATATTATTAACCATATTATGCTAATATGATCGATAGAACGACAATTACTATACTTATTACTCTTATTGTTATCAATCTAACTCATATTATTAACCATATTATGCTAATATGATCGATAGAACGACAATTACTATACTTATTACACTCACTATTATCAATCTAACTCATATTATTAACCATATTATGCTTATATGATCGATAGGACGACAATTATTGTACTTATTACTCTTATCATTATCGATCTAACTCATATTATTAGCCATATTATGCTTATATGATCGATAGAACGACAATTATTGTACTTATTACTCTTATCATTATCGATCTAACTCATATTATTAGCCATATTATGCTTATATGATCGATAGAACGACAATTACTATACTTATTACTCTTATTATTATGAATCTAACTCATATTATTAGACATATTATGCTTATATGATCGATAGAACTACAATTACTATACTCATTACTCTTATCATTATCAATCCAACTCATATTATTACCCATATTATGCTCATATGATCGTTAGAACGACAATTACTATACTTATTACACTCACTATTATCAATCTAACTCATATTATTAACCATATTATGCAGATATGATCGATAGCACGACATTTACTATATTTATTACGCTTATTATTATCAACCTAACTCATATTATTAGCCATATTATGCTTATATGATCGATAGAACGACAATTACTATACTTATTACTCTTATTTTTATCTACCTAACTCATATTATTAGCCATATTATGCTTATATTATCGATAGAACGACAATTACTATACTTATTACGCTTATTATTATCAATCTAACTCATATTATTAGCCATATTATGCTTATATGATCGATAGAACGACAATTACTATACTCACTACTCTTATTATTATCAATCTAACTCATATTATTAGCCATATTATGCTTATATGATCGATAGAAACACAATCACTATACTTATTATTCTTATTACTATCTACCTAACTCATATTATTAGCCATATTATGCTTATATTATCGATAGAACGACAATTACTATACTTATTACTCTTATTATTATAAATCTAACTCATATTTTTAGCCACATTATGCTTATATGATCGATAGAACGACAATTACTGTACTCATAACTCTTATTATTATCAATCTAACTCATATTATTAGCCATATTATGCTTAAATGATCGATAGAACGACAATTACTATACTTATTACTCTTATTTTTATCTACCTAACTCATATTAATAGCCATACTATGCTTATATTATCGATAGAACGACAATTACTATACTTATTACGCTTATTATTATCAATCTAACTCATATTATTAGCCATATTATGCTTATATGATCGATAGAACGACAATTACTATACTTATTACTCTTATTATTATCAACCTAACTCATATTATTAGCCATATTATGCTTATATGATCGATAGAACGACAATCACTATACTTATTACTCTTATTATTATCAATCTAACTCACGTTATTAACCATATTATGCTAATATGATCGATAGAACGACAATTACTATACTTATTACACTCACTATTATCAATCTAACTCATATTATTAACCATATTATGCAGATATGATCGATAGCACGACATTTACTATATTTATTACGCTTATTATTATCAACCTAACTCGTATTATTAGCCATATTATGCTTATATGATCGATAGAACGACAATTATTGTACTTATTACTCTTAACATTATCGATCTAACTCATATTATTAGCCATATTATGCTAATATGATCGATAGAACGACAATTACTATACTTATTACTCTTATTGTTATCAATCTAACTCATATTATTAACCATATTATGCTAATATGATCGATAGAACGACAATTACTATACTTATTACACTCACTATTATCAATCTAACTCATATTATTAACCATATTATGCTTATATGATCGATAGCACGACATTTACTATACTTATTACTCGTATTATTATCAACCTAACTCATATTATTAGCCATATTATGCTTATATGATCGATAGAAAGACAATCACTGTACTTATTACTCTTATTATTATCTACCTAACTCATATTATTAGCCATATTATGCTTATATGATCGATAGAACGACAATCACTATACTTATTACTCTTATTATTATCAATCTAACTCATGTTATTAACCATATTATGCTAATATGATCGATAGGACGACAATTACTATACTTATTACTCTTATTGTTATCAATCTAACTCATATTATTAACCATATTATGCTAATATGATCGATAGAACGACAATTACTATACTTATTACACTCACTATTATCAATCTAACTCATATTATTAACCATATTATGCTTATACGATCGATCGGACGACAATTATTGTACTTATTACTCTTATCATTATCGATCTAACTCATATTATTAGCCATATTATGCTTATATGATCGATAGAAAGACAATCACTATACTTATTACTCTTATTATTATCTACCTAACTCATATTATTAGCCATATTATGCTTATATGATCGATAGAACGACAATCACTATACTTATTACGCTTATTATTATCAATCTAACTCATATTATTAGCCATATTATGCTTATATGATCGATAGAACGAGAATTACTATACTCACTACTCTTAGTATTATCAATCTAACTCACGTTATTAACCATATTATGCTAATATGATCGATAGAACGACAATTACTATACTTATTACACTCACTATTATCAATCTAACTCATATTATTAACCATATTATGCAGATATGATCGATAGCACGACATTTACTATATTTATTACGCTTATTATTATCAACCTAACTCACATTATTAGCCATATTATGCTTATATTATCGATAGAACGACAATTACTATACTTATTACTCTTATTATTATAAATCTAACTCATATTATTAACCATATTATGCTAATATGATTGATAGA
This sequence comes from Megachile rotundata, assembly GCF_050947335.1. Classification (NCBI taxonomy): domain Eukaryota; kingdom Metazoa; phylum Arthropoda; class Insecta; order Hymenoptera; family Megachilidae; genus Megachile; species Megachile rotundata. Next base: position 9,903 of record NW_027474640.1, on the reverse strand, counting down.
ACGACAATTACTATACTTATTACTCTTATTGTTATCAATCTAACTCATATTATTAACCATATTATGCTAATATGATCGATAGAACGACAATTACTATACTTATTACTCTTATTATTATCTACCTAACTCATATTATTAGCCATATTATGCTTATATTATCGATAGAACGACAATTACTATACTTATTACGCTTATTATTATCAATCTAACTCATATTATTAGCCATATTATGCTTATATGATCGATAGAACGAGAATTACTATACTCACTACTCTTAGTATTATCAATCTAACTCACGTTATTAACCATATTATGCTAATATGATCGATAGAACGACAATTACTATACTTATTACACTCACTATTATCAATCTAACTCATATTATTAACCATATTATGCAGATATGATCGATAGCACGACATTTACTATATTTATTACGCTTATTATTATCAACCTAACTCGTATTATTAGCCATATTATGCTTATATGATCGATAGAACGACAATTATTGTACTTATTACTCTTAACATTATCGATCTAACTCATATTATTAGCCATATTATGCTTATATGAACGATAGAACGACAATTACTATACTTATTACTCTTATTATTATGAATCCAACTCATATTATTAGACATATTATGCTTATATGATCGATAGAACTAGAATTACTATACTCATTACTCTTATCATTATCAATCCAACTCATATTATTACCCATATTATGCTCATATGATCGATAGAACGACAATTACTATACTTATTACTCTTATTATTATCAATCTAACTCATATTATTAACCATATTATGCTAATATGATCGAGAGAACGACAATTACTATACTTCTTACACTCACTATTATCAATCTAACTCATATTATTAGCCATATTATGCTTATATTATCGATAGAACGACAATTACTATACTTGTTACTGTTATTATTATCAATCTATCTCATATTATTAGCCATATTATGCTTATATGATCGATTGTACGACAATTACTATACTCATTGCTCTTATTGTTATCAATCTAACTCATATTATTAACCATATTATGCAGATATAATCGATAGAACGACAATTACTACACTTATTACTCTTATTATTATCAACCTAACTCACATTATTAGCCATTTTATGCTTAAATGATCGATAGAACGACAATTACTATACTTATTACTCTTATTATTATGAATCGAACTCATATTATTAAGCATATTATGCAATTATGATCGATAGAACGACAATTACTATACTTATTACTCTTATTATTATCAATCTAACTCATATTATTAGCCATATTATGCTAATATGATCGATAGAACGACAATTACTATAGTTATTACACTCACTATTATCAATCTAACTCATATTATTAACCATATTATGCAGATATGATCGATAGCACGACATTTACTATACTTATTACTCTTATTATTATCAATCTAACTCATATTATTAGCCATATTATGCTCAAATGATCGATAGAACGACAATTACTATACTTATTTCTCTTATTATTATCTACCTAACTCATATTATTAGCCATATTATGCTTATATTATCGATAGAACGACAATTAGTATACTTATTACGCTTATTATTATCAATCTAACTCATATTATTAACCATATTATGCTAATATGATCGATAGAACGACAATTACTATACTTATTACTCTTATTGTTATCAATCTAACTCATATTATTAACCATATTATGCTAATATGATCGATAGAACGACAATTACTATACTTATTACACTCACTATTATCAATCTAACTCATATTATTAACCATATTATGCTTATATGATCGATAGGACGACAATTATTGTACTTATTACTCTTATCATTATCGATCTAACTCATATTATTAGCCATATTATGCTTATATGATCGATAGAACGACAATTATTGTACTTATTACTCTTATCATTATCGATCTAACTCATATTATTAGCCATATTATGCTTATATGATCGATAGAACGACAATTACTATACTTATTACTCTTATTATTATGAATCTAACTCATATTATTAGACATATTATGCTTATATGATCGATAGAACTACAATTACTATACTCATTACTCTTATCATTATCAATCCAACTCATATTATTACCCATATTATGCTCATATGATCGTTAGAACGACAATTACTATACTTATTACACTCACTATTATCAATCTAACTCATATTATTAACCATATTATGCAGATATGATCGATAGCACGACATTTACTATATTTATTACGCTTATTATTATCAACCTAACTCATATTATTAGCCATATTATGCTTATATGATCGATAGAACGACAATTACTATACTTATTACTCTTATTTTTATCTACCTAACTCATATTATTAGCCATATTATGCTTATATTATCGATAGAACGACAATTACTATACTTATTACGCTTATTATTATCAATCTAACTCATATTATTAGCCATATTATGCTTATATGATCGATAGAACGACAATTACTATACTCACTACTCTTATTATTATCAATCTAACTCATATTATTAGCCATATTATGCTTATATGATCGATAGAAACACAATCACTATACTTATTATTCTTATTACTATCTACCTAACTCATATTATTAGCCATATTATGCTTATATTATCGATAGAACGACAATTACTATACTTATTACTCTTATTATTATAAATCTAACTCATATTTTTAGCCACATTATGCTTATATGATCGATAGAACGACAATTACTGTACTCATAACTCTTATTGTTATCAATCTAACTCATATTATTAGCCATATTATGCTTAAATGATCGATAGAACGACAATTACTATACTTATTACTCTTATTTTTATCTACCTAACTCATATTAATAGCCATACTATGCTTATATTATCGATAGAACGACAATTACTATACTTATTACGCTTATTATTATCAATCTAACTCATATTATTAGCCATATTATGCTTATATGATCGATAGAACGACAATTACTATACTTATTACTCTTATTATTATCAACCTAACTCATATTATTAGCCATATTATGCTTATATGATCGATAGAACGACAATCACTATACTTATTACTCTTATTATTATCAATCTAACTCACGTTATTAACCATATTATGCTAATATGATCGATAGAACGACAATTACTATACTTATTACACTCACTATTATCAATCTAACTCATATTATTAACCATATTATGCAGATATGATCGATAGCACGACATTTACTATATTTATTACGCTTATTATTATCAACCTAACTCGTATTATTAGCCATATTATGCTTATATGATCGATAGAACGACAATTATTGTACTTATTACTCTTAACATTATCGATCTAACTCATATTATTAGCCATATTATGCTTATATGATCGATAGAACGACAATTACTATACTTATTACTCTTACTATTATCAATCTAACTCATGTTATTAACCATATTATGCTAATATGATCGATAAAACGACAATTACTATACTTATTACACTCACTATTCTCAATCTAACTCATATTATTAACCATATTATGCAGATATGATCGATAGCACGACATTTACTATACTTATTACTCTTATTATTATCAACCTAACTCATATTATTAGCCATATTATGCTTATATGCTCGAGAGAACGACAATCACTATACTTATTACTCCCATTATTATCAACCTGACTCATATTATTAGCCATATTATGCTTATATTATCGATAGAACGACAATTACTATACTTATTACTGTTATTATTATCAATCTAACTCATATTATTAGCCATATTATGCTTATATGATCGATAGAACGACAATTACTATACTTATTACTCTCATTATTATCAATCTAACTCGTATTAATAACCATATTATGCTAATATGATCGATAGAACGACAATTACTATACTTATTACACTCACTATTATCAATCTAACTCATATTATTAACCATATTATGCTTATATAATCGATAGAACGACAATTATTGAACTTATTACTCTTATCATTATCGATCTAACTCATATTATTAGCCATATTATGCTTATAAGATCGATTGAACGACAATTATTGTACTTATTACTCTTATCATTATCGATCTAACTCATATTATTAGCCATATTATGCTTATATGATCGATAGAACGACAATTACCATACTTATTACTCTTATTATTATAAATCTAACTCATATTATTAGCCATATTATGCTTATATTATCGATAGAACGACAATTACTATACTTATTACTGTTATTATTATCAATCTAACTCATATTATTAGCCATATTATGCTTATATTATCGATAGAACGACAATTACTATACTTATTACACTCACTATTATCAATCTAACTCATATTAATAACCATATTATGCTAATATGATCGATAGAACGACAATTACTATACTTATTACACTCACTATTATCAATCTAACTCATATTATTAACCATATTATGCTTATATAATCGATAGAACGACAATTATTGAACGTATTACTCTTATCATTATCGATCTAACTCATATTATTAGCCATATTATGCTTATATGATCGATAGAACGACAAGTACTATACTTATTACTCTTATTATTATAAATCTAACTCATATAATTAGCCATATTATGCTTATATTATCGATAGAACGACAATTACTATACTTATTACTGTTATTATTATCAATCTAACTCATATTATTAGCCATATTATGCTAATATGATCGATAGAACGACAATTACTATACTTATTACACTCACTATTATCAATATAACTCATATTATTAACCATATTATGCTTATATAATCGATAGAACGACAATTATTGAACGTATTACTCTTATCATTATCGATCTAACTCATATTATTAGCCATATTATGCTTATAAGATCGATAGAATGACAATTATTGTACTTATTACTCTTATCATTATCGATCTAACTCATATTATTAGCCATATTATGCTTATATGATCGATAGAACGACAAGTACTATACTTATTACTCTTATTATTATAAATCTAACTCATATAATTAGCCATATTATGCTTATATTATCGATAGAACGACAATTACTATACTTATTACTGTTATTATTATCAATCTAACTCATATTATTAGCCATATTATGCTTATATTATCGATAGAACGACAATCACTATACTTATTACTCTTATTATTATCAATCTAACTCATGTTATTAACCATATTATGCTAATATGATCGATAGAACGACAATTACTATACTTATTACACTCACTATTATCAATCTAACTCATATTATTAACCATATTATGCAGATATGATCGATAGCACGACATTTACTATATTTATTACGCTTATTATTATCAACCTAACTCGTATTATTAGCCATATTATGCTTATATGATCGATAGAACGACAATTATTGTACTTATTACTCTTAACATTATCGATCTAACTCATATTATTAGCCATATTATGCTTATATGATCGATAGAACGACAATTACTATACTTATCACTCTTATTATTATGAATCCAACTCATATTATTAGACATATTATGCTTTTATGATCGATAGAACTACAATTACTATACTCATTACTCTTATCATTATCAATCCAACTCATATTATTACCCATATTATGCTCATATGATCGATAGAACGACAATTACTATACTTATTACTCTTATTATTATCAATCTAACTCATATTATTAACCATATTATGCTAATATGATCGAGAGAACGACAATTACTATACTTATTACTCTTATTATTATCAACCTAACTCATATTATTAGCCATATTATGCTTATATGATCGATAGAACGACAATCACTATACTTATTACTCTTATTATTATCAATCTAACTCACGTTATTAACCATATTATGCTAATATGATCGATAGAACGACAATTACTATACTTATTACACTCACTATTATCAATCTAACTCATATTATTAACCATATTATGCAGATATGATCGATAGCACGACATTTACTATATTTATTACGCTTATTATTATCAACCTAACTCGTATTATTAGCCATATTATGCTTATATGATCGATAGAACGACAATTATTGTACTTATTACTCTTAACATTATCGATCTAACTCATATTATTAGCCATATTATGCTTATATGATCGATAGAACGACAATTACTATACTCACTACTCTTATTATTATCAATCTAACTCATATTATTAGCCATATTATGCTTATATGATCGATAGAAACACAATCACTATACTTATTATTCTTACTATTATCTACCTAACTCATATTATTAGCCATATTATGCTTATATTATCGATAGAACGACAATTACTATACTTATTACTCTTATTATTATAAATCTAACTCATATTTTTAGCCACATTATGCTTATATGATCGATAGAACGACAATTACTGTACTCATAACTCTTATTATTATCAATCTAACTCATATTATTAGCCATATTATGCTTAAATGATCGATAGAACGACAATTACTATACTTATTACTCTTATTTTTATCTACCTAACTCATATTAATAGCCATACTATGCTTATATTATCGATAGAACGACAATTACTATACTTATTACGCTTATTATTATCAATCTAACTCATATTATTAGCCATATTATGCTTATATGATCGATAGAACGACAATTACTATACTTATTACTCTTATTATTATCAACCTAACTCATATTATTAGCCATATTATGCTTATATGATCGATAGAACGACAATCACTATACTTATTACTCTTAATATTAGCAATCTAACTCACGTCATTAACCATATTATGCTAATATGATCGATAGAACGACAATTACTATACTTATTACACTCACTATTATCAATCTAACTCATATTATTAACCATATTATGCAGATATGATCGATAGCACGACATTTACTATATTTATTACGCTTATTATTATCAACCTAACTCGTATTATTAGCCATATTATGCTTATATGATCGATAGAACGACAATTATTGTACTTATTACTCTTAACATTATCGATCTAACTCATATTATTAGCCATATTATGCTTATATGATCGATAGAACGACAATTACTATACTTATTACTCTTATTATTATGAATCTAACTCATATTATTAGACATATTATGCTTATATGATCGATAGAACTACAATTACTATACTCATTACTCTGATCATTATCAATCCAACTCATATTATTACCCATATTATGCTCATATGATCGATAGAACGACAATTACTATACTTATTACTCTTACTATTATCAATCTAACTCATGTTATTAACCATATTATGCTAATATGATCGATAAAACGACAATTACTATACTTATTACACTCACTATTCTCAATCTAACTCATATTATTAACCATATTATGCAGATATGATCGATAGCACGACATTTACTATACTTATTACTCTTATTATTATCAACCTAACTCATATTATTAGCCATATTATGCTTATATGCTCGAGAGAACGACAATCACTATACTTATTACTCCCATTATTATCAACCTGACTCATATTATTAGCCATATTATGCTTATATTATCGATAGAACGACAATTACTATACTTATTACTGTTATTATTATCAATCTAACTCATATTATTAGCCATATTATGCTTATATGATCGATAGAACGACAATTACTATACTTATTACTCTCATTATTATCAATCTAACTCGTATTAATAACCATATTATGCTAATATGATCGATAGAACGACAATTACTATACTTATTACACTCACTATTATCAATCTAACTCATATTATTAACCATATTATGCAGATATGATCGATAGCACGACATTTACTATATTTATTACGCTTATTATTATCAACCTAACTCGTATTATTAGCCATATTATGCTTATATGATCGATAGAACGACAATTATTGTACTTATTACTCTTAACATTATCGATCTAACTCATATTATTAGCCATATTATGCTTATATGATCGATAGAACGACAATTACTATACTTATTACTGTTATTATTATCAATCTAACTCATATTATTAGCCATATTATGCTTATATGATCGATAGAACGACAATTACTATACTTATTACTCCTATTATTATAAATCTAACTCATATTATTAGCCATATTATGGTTATATGGTCGATAGAACGACAATTACTATACTTATTACTCTTATTGTTATCAATCTAACTCATATTATTAACCATATTATGCAATTATGATCGATAGAACGACAATTACTATACTCACTACTCTTATTATTATCAATCTAACTCATATTATTAGCCATATTATGCTTATATGATCGATAGAACGACAATTACTATACTTATTACTCTTATTATTATCAATCTAACTCATATTATTAACCATATTATGCTAATATGATCGATAGAACGACAATTACTATACTTATTACACTCACTATTATCAATCTAACTCATATTATTAGCCATATTATGCTTATATGATCGATAGAAAGACAATCACTACACTTATTACTCTTATTATTATCTACCTAACTCATATTATTAGCCATATTATGCTTATATGATCGATAGAACGACAATCACTATACTTATTACTCTTATTATTATCAATCTAACTCATGTTATTAACCATATTATGCTAATATGATCGATAGAACGACAATTACTATACTTATTACTCTTATTGTTATCAATCTAACTCATATTATTAACCATATTATGCTAATATGATCGATAGAACGACAATTACTATACTTATTACACTCACTATTATCAATCTAACTCATATTATTAACCATATTATGCTTATATGATCGATAGGACGACAATTATTGTACTTATTACTCTTATCATTATCGATCTAACTCATATTATTAGCCATATTATGCTTATATGATCGATAGAACGACAATTACTATACTTATTACTGTTATTATTATCAATCTAACTCATATTATTAGCCATATTATGCTTATATGATCGATAGAACGACAATTACTATACTTATTACTCCTATTATTATAAATCTAACTCATATTATTAGCCATATTATGGTTATATGATCGATAGAACGACAATTACTATACTTATTACTCTTATTGTTATCAATCTAACTCATATTATTAACCATATTATGCAATTATGATCGATAGAACGACAATTACTATACTCACTACTCTTATTATTATCAATCTAACTCATATTATTAGCCATATTATGCTTATATGATCGATAGAACGACAATTACTATACTTATTACTCTTATTATTATCAATCTAACTCATATTATTAACCATATTATGCTAATATGATCGATAGAACGACAATTACTATACTTATTACACTCACTATTATCAATCTAACTCACATTATTAACCATATTATGCAGATATGATCGATAGCACGACATTTACTATACTTATTACTCGTATTATTACCAACCTAACTCATATTATTAGCCATATTATGCTTATATGATCGATAGAAAGACAATCACTATACTTATTACTCTTATTATTATCAATCTAACTCATATTATTAACCATATTATGCTAATATGATCGATAGAACGACAATTACTATACTTATTACACTCACTATTATCAATCTAACTCACATTATTAACCATATTATGCAGATATGATCGATAGCACGACATTTACTATACTTATTACTCGTATTATTATCAACCTAACTCATATTATTAGCCATATTATGCTTATATGATCGATAGAAAGACAATCACTGTACTTATTACTCTTATTATTATCTACCTAACTCATATTATTAGCCATATTATGCTTATATGATCGATAGAACGACAATCACTATACTTATTACTCTTATTATTATCAATCTAACTCATGTTATTAACCATATTATGCTAATATGATCGATAGGACGACAATTACTATACTTATTACTCT
>NW_027474639.1:0-33458 GCF_050947335.1 Megachile rotundata | reverse complement strand
TCGATCATATAAGCACAATATGGCTAATAATATGAGTTAGATTGATAATAATGAGAGTAGTAAGTATATTAATTGTCGTTATATCGATCATATCTGCATAATATGGTTAATAATATGAGTTGGATTGATAATAGTGAGTGTAATAAGTGTAGTAACTGTCGTTCTATCGATCATATAAGCATAATATGGCTAATAATATGAGTTAGATTGATAATAATAAGAGTAATGAGTATAGTAATTGTCGTCCTATCGATCATATAAGCATAATATGGCTAATAATGTGAGTTAGATTGATAATAATAAGAGTAATAAGCATAGTAATTGTCGTTCTATCGATCATATAAGCATAATATGGCTAATAATATGAGTTAGATTGATAATAATGAGAGTAGTAAGTATATTAATTGTCGTTATATCGATCATATCTGCATAATATGGCTAATAATATGAGTTGGATTGATAACAGTGAGTGTAATAAGTATAGTAATTGTCGTTCTATCGATCATATGAGCATAATATGGCTAATAATACTGAGTTAGATTAATAATAATAAGAGTAACCAGTATAGTATTTGTCGTTCTATCGGTCATATCTGCATAATATGGTTAGTAACATGAATTAGATTGATAATAGTGAGCGTAATAAGTGTAGTAACTGTCGTTCTATCGATCATATAAGCATAATATGGCTAATAATATGAGTTAGATTGATAATAATAAGAGTAATGAGTATAGTAATTGTCGTCCTATCGATCATATAAGCATAATATGGCTAATAATGTGAGTTAGATTGATAATAATAAGAGTAATAAGCATAGTAATTGTCGTTCTATCGGTCATATAACCATAATATGGCTAATTATATGAGTTAGATTGATAATAGTGAGTGTAATAAGTATAGTAATTGTCGTTCTATCGGTCATATAACCATAATATGCCTAATAATATGAGTTAGATTGATAATAATAAGAGTAATAAGTATAGTTATTGTCGTTCTATCGGCATATAACCATAATATGACTAATAATATGAGTTAGATTGATAATAATAAGAGTAATAAGCATAGCAATTGTCGTTTTATCGATCATATAAGCATAATATGGCTAATAATATGAGTTAGATTGATAATAATAAAAGTAATGAGTATAGTAATTGTCGTCCTATCGATCATATAAGCATTATATGGCTAATAATATGAGTTACATTGATAATAGTAAGTGTAATAAGTATAGTAATTGTCGTTCTATCGATCATATAAGCATAATATGGCTAATAATATGAGTTAGATTGATAATAATAAGAGTAATAAGTATATTAATTGTCGTTATATCGATCATATCTGCATAATATGGTTAATAATATGAGTTGGATTGATAACAGTGACTGTAATAAGTATAGTAATTGTCGTTCTATCGGTCATATAACCATAATATGCCTAATAATATGAGTTAGATTGATAATAATAAGAGTAATAAGTATAGTTATTGTCGTTCTATCGGCCATATAACCATAATATGACTAATAATATGAGTTAGATTGATAATAATAAGAGTAATAAGCATAGCAATTGTCGTTTTATCGATCATATAAGCATAATATGGCTAATAATATGAGTTAGATTGATAATAATAAAAGTAATGAGTATAGTAATTGTCGTCCTATCGATCATATAAGCATTATATGGCTAATAATATGAGTTACATTGATAATAGTAAGTGTAATAAGTATAGTAATTGTCGTTCTATCGATCATATAAGCATAATATGGCTAATAATATGAGTTAGATTGATAATAATAAGAGTAATAAGTATATTAATTGTCGTTATATCGATCATATCTGCATAATATGGTTAATAATATGAGTTGGATTGATAACAGTGACTGTAATAAGTATAGTAATTGTCGTTCTATCGATCATATGAGCATAATATGGCTAATAATATGAGTTAGATTCATAATAATAAGAGTAATGAGTATAGTAATTGTCGTCCTATCGATCATATAAGCATAATATGGCTAATAATATGAGTTGGATTGATAATAATAAGAGTAATAAGTATAGTAATTGTCGTCCTATCGGTCATATAACCATAATATGGCTAATAATATGAGTTAGATTGATAATAGTGTGTGTGATAAGTATAGTAATTGTCGTTCTATCGGTCATATAACCATAATATGGCTAATAATATGAGTTAGATTGATAATAGTGAGTGTAATAAGTATAGTAATTGTCGTTCTATCGGTCATATAAGCATAATATGGCTAATAATATGAGTTAGATTAATAATAGTAAGAGTAATCAGTATAGTATTTGTCGTTCTATCGATCATATCTGCATAATATGGTTAATAACATGAATTAGATTGATAATAGTGAGTGTAATAAGTGTAGTAATTGTCGTTCTATCGATCATATAAGCATAACATGGCTAATAATATGAGTTAGATTGATAATAATAAGAGTAATGAGTATAGTAATTGTCGTCCTATCGATCATATAAGCATAATATGGCTAATAATATGAGTTAGATTGATAATAATAAGAGTAATAAGCATAGTAATTGTCGTTCTATCGGTCATATAACCATAATATGGCTAATTATATGAGTTAGATTGATAAGATTGAGAGTAATAAGTATAGTAATTGTCGTCCTATCGATCATATAAGCATAATATGGCTAATAATATGAGTTCGATTGATAATAATAAGAGTAATAAGTATAGTAATTGTCGTTCTATCGGTCATATAACCATAATATGGCTAATAATATGAGTTAGATTGATAATAGTGAGTGTGATAAGTATAGGAATTGTCGTTCTATCGGTCATATAACCATAATATGGCCAATAATATGAGTTAGATTGATAATAGTGAGTGTAATAAGTTTAGTAATTGTCGTTCTATCGGTCATATAACCATAATATGGCTAATAATATGAGTTAGATTGATAACAGTGAGTGTAATAAGTATAGTAATTGTCGTCCTATCGATCATATAAGCATAATATGGCTAATAATATGAGTTAGATTGATAATAATAAGAGTAATAAGTATAGTAATTGCCGTTCTATCGATCATATAAGCACAATATGGCTAATAATATGAGTTAGATTGATAATAATGAGAGTAGTAAGTATATTAATTGTCGTTATATCGATCATATCTGCATAATATGGTTAATAATATGAGTTGGATTGGTAACAGTGAGTGTAATAAGTATAGTAATTGTTGTTCTATCGATCATGTGAGCATAATATGGCTAATAATATGAGTTAGATTGATAATAATAAGAGTAATAAGTATAGTAATTGCCGTTCTATCGATCATATAAGCACAATATGGCTAATAATATGAGTTAGATTGATAATAATGAGAGTAGTAAGTATATTAATTGTCGTTATATCGATCATATCTGCATAATATGGTTAATAATATGAGTTGGATTGGTAATAGTGAGTGTAATAAGTATAGTAATTGTTGTTCTATCGATCATGTGAGCATAATATGGCTAATAATATGAGTTAGATTGATAATAAAAAGAGTAATGAGTATAGTAATTGTCGTTCTATCGATCATATAAGCATAATATGGCTAATAATATGAGTTAGATTGATAATAACAGGATTAATAAGTATAGTAATTGTCGTTCTATCGATCATATAAGCATAATATGGCTAATAATATGAGCTAGATTGATAATAATGAGAGTAGTAAGTATATTAATTGTCGTTATATCGATCATATCTGCATAATATGGTTAATAATATGAGTTGGATTGATAACAGTGAGTGTAATAAGTATAGTAATTGTCGTTCTATCGATCATATGAGCATAATATGGCTAATAATATGAGTTAGATTAATAATAATAAGAGTAATCAGTATAGTATTTGTCGTTCTATCGGTCATATCTGCATAATATGGTTAATAACATGAATTAGATTGATAATAGTGAGTGTAATAAGTGTAGTAATTGTCGTTCTATCGATCATATAAGCATAATATGGCTAATAATATGAGTTAGATTGATAATAATAAGAGTAATGAGTATAGTAATTGTCGTCCTATCGATCATATAAGCATAATATGGCTAATAATGTGAGTTAGATTGATAATAATAAGTGTAATAAGCATAGTAATTGTCGTTCTATCGGTCATATAACCATAATATGGCTAATTATATGAGTTAGATTGATAATAATGAGAGTAATGAGTATAGTAATTGTCGTTCTATCGATCATATAAGCATAATATGGCTAATAATATGAGTTAGATTGATAATAATAAGTGTAATAAGTATAGTAATTGTCGTTCTACCGATCATATAAGCATAATATGGCTAATAATATGAGTTAGCTTGATAATAGTGAGATTAATAAGTATAGTAATCGTCGTTCTATCGATCATATAAGCATAATATGGCTAATAATATGAGTTAGATTGATTATAATAAGAGTAATAAGTATATTAATTGTCGTTATATCGATCATATCTGCATAATATGGTTAATAATATGAGTTGGATTGATAACAGTGAGTGTAATAAGTATAGTAATTGTCGTTCTATCGATCATATGAGCATAATATGGCTAATAATATGAGTTAGATTGACAATAGTGAGTGTGATAAGTATAGTAATTGTCGTTCTATCGGTCATATAACCATAATATGGCTAATAATATGAGTTAGATTGATAATAGTGAGTGTAATAAGTATAGTAATTGTCGTTCTATCGGTCATATAACCATAATATGGCCAATAATATGAGTTAGATTGATAATAATAAGAGTAATAAGTATATTAATTGTTATATCGATCATATCTGCATAATATGGTTAATAATATGAGTTGGATTGATAACAGTGACTGTAATAAGTATAGTAATTGTCGTTCTATCGATCATATGAGCATAATATGGCTAATAATATGAGTTAGATTCATAATAATAAGAGTAATGAGTATAGTAATTGTCGTCCTATCGATCATATAAGCATAATATGGCTAATAATATGAGTTGGATTGATAATAATAAGAGTAATAAGTATAGTAATTGTCGTCCTATCGGTCATATAACCATAATATGGCTAATAATATGAGTTAGATTGATAATAGTGTGTGTGATAAGTATAGTAATTGTCGTTCTATCGGTCATATAACCATAATATGGCTAATAATATGAGTTAGATTGATAATAGTGAGTGTAATAAGTATAGTAATTGTCGTTCTATCGGTCATATAAGCATAATATGGCTAATAATATGAGTTAGATTAATAATAGTAAGAGTAATCAGTATAGTATTTGTCGTTCTATCGATCATATCTGCATAATATGGTTAATAACATGAATTAGATTGATAATAGTGAGTGTAATAAGTGTAGTAATTGTCGTTCTATCGATCATATAAGCATAACATGGCTAATAATATGAGTTAGATTAAAAATAATAAGAGTAATCAGTATAGTATTTGTCGTTCTATCGGTCATATCTGCATAATATGGTTAATAACATGAATTAGATTGATAATAGTGAGTGTAATAAGTGTAGTAATAGTCGTTCTATCGATCATATAAGCATAATATGGCTAATAATATGAGTTAGATTGATAATAATAAGAGTAATGAGTATAGTAATTGTCGTCCTATCGATCATATAAGCATAATATGGCTAATAATGTGAGTTAGATTGATAATAATAAGTGTAATAAGCATAGTAATTGTCGTTCTATCGGTCATATAACCATAATATGGCTAATTATATGAGTTAGATTGATAATAATGAGAGTAATGAGTATAGTAATTGTCGTTCTATCGATCATATAAGCATAATATGGCTAATAATATGAGTTAGATTGATAATAATAAGAGTAATGAGTATAGTAATTGTCGTCCTATCGATCATATAAGCATAATATGGCTAATAATGTGAGTTAGATTGATAATAATAAGTGTAATAAGCATAGTAATTGTCGTTCTATCGGTCATATAACCATAATATGGCTAATTATATGAGTTAGATTGATAATAATGAGAGTAATGAGTATAGTAATTGTCGTTCTATCGATCATATAAGCATAATATGGCTAATAATATGAGTTAGATTGATAATAATAAGTGTAATAAGTATAGTAATTGTCGTTCTACCGATCATATAAGCATAATATGGCTAATAATATGAGTTAGCTTGATAATAGTGAGATTAATAAGTATAGTAATCGTCGTTCTATCGATCATATAAG
Source organism: Megachile rotundata (assembly GCF_050947335.1). Classification (NCBI taxonomy): domain Eukaryota; kingdom Metazoa; phylum Arthropoda; class Insecta; order Hymenoptera; family Megachilidae; genus Megachile; species Megachile rotundata. The sequence continues at coordinate 27,223 of NW_027474639.1, read as the reverse complement.
CATAATATGGCTAATAATATGAGTTAGATTGATTATAATAAGAGTAATAAGTATATTAATTGTCGTTATATCGATCATATCTGCATAATATGGTTAATAATATGAGTTGGATTGATAACAGTGAGTGTAATAAGTATAGTAATTGTCGTTCTATCGATCATATGAGCATAATATGGCTAATAATATGAGTTAGATTGATAATAGTGAGTGTGATAAGTATAGTAATTGTCGTTCTATCGGTCATATAACCATAATATGGCTAATAATATGAGTTAGATTGATAATAGTGAGTGTAATAAGTATAGTAATTGTCGTTCTATCGGTCATATAACCATAATATGGCCAATAATATGAGTTAGATTGATAATAGTGAGTGTAATAAGTATAGTAATTGTCGTTCTATCGGTCATATAACCATAATATGGCTAATAATATGAGTTAGATTGATAACAGTGAGTGTAATAAGTATAGTAATTGTCGTCCTATCGATCATATAAGCATAATATGGCTAATAATATGAGTTAGATTGATAATAATAAGAGTAATAAGTATAGTAATTGCCGTTCTATCGATCATATAAGCACAATATGGCTAATAATATGAGTTAGATTGATAATAATGAGAGTAGTAAGTATATTAATTGTCGTTATATCGATCATATCTGCATAATATGGTTAATAATATGAGTTGGATTGGTAACAGTGAGTGTAATAAGTATAGTAATTGTTGTTCTATCGATCATGTGAGCATAATATGGCTAATAATATGAGTTAGATTGATAATAAAAAGAGTAATGAGTATAGTAATTGTCGTTCTATCGATCATATAAGCATAATATGGCTAATAATATGAGTTAGATTGATAATAACAGGATTAATAAGTATAGTAATTGTCGTTCTATGGATCATATAAGCATAATATGGCTAATAATATGAGCTAGATTGATAATAATGAGAGTAGTAAGTATATTAATTGTCGTTATATCGATCATATCTGCATAATATGGTTAATAATATGAGTTGGATTGATAACAGTGAGTGTAATAAGTATAGTAATTGTCGTTCTATCGATCATATGAGCATAATATGGCTAATAATATGAGTTAGATTAATAATAATAAGAGTAATCAGTATAGTATTTGTCGTTCTATCGGTCATATCTGCATAATATGGTTAATAACATGAATTAGATTGATAATAGTGAGTGTAATAAGTGTAGTAATTGTCGTTCTATCGATCATATAAGCATAATATGGCTAATAATATGAGTTAGATTGATAATAATAAGAGTAATGAGTATAGTAATTGTCGTCCTATCGATCATATAAGCATAATATGGCTAATAATGTGAGTTAGATTGATAATAATAAGTGTAATAAGCATAGTAATTGTCGTTCTATCGGTCATATAACCATAATATGGCTAATTATATGAGTTAGATTGATAATAATGAGAGTAATGAGTATAGTAATTGTCGTTCTATCGATCATATAAGCATAATATGGCTAATAATATGAGTTAGATTGATAATAATAAGTGTAATAAGTATAGTAATTGTCGTTCTACCGATCATATAAGCATAATATGGCTAATAATATGAGTTAGCTTGATAATAGTGAGATTAATAAGTATAGTAATCGTCGTTCTATCGATCATATAAGCATAATATGGCTAATAATATGAGTTAGATTGATTGTAATAAGAGTAATAAGTATATTAATTGTCGTTATATCGATCATATCTGCATAATATGGTTAATAATATGAGTTGGATTGATAACAGTGAGTGTAATAAGTATAGTAATTGTCGTTCTATCGATCATATGAGCATAATATGGCTAATAATATGAGTTAGATTGATAATAGTGAGTGTGATAAGTATAGTAATTGTCGTTCTATCGGTCATATAACGATAATATGGCTAATAATATGAGTTAGATTGATAACAGTGAGTGTAATAAGTATAGTAATTGTCGTCCTATCGATCATATAAGCATAATATGGCTAATAATATGAGTTAGATTGATAATAATAAGAGTAATAAGTATAGTAATTGCCGTTCTATCGATCATATAAGCACAATATGGCTAATAATATGAGTTAGATTGATAATAATGAGAGTAGTAAGTATATTAATTGTCGTTATATCGATCATATCTGCATAATATGGTTAATAATATGAGTTGGATTGGTAACAGTGAGTGTAATAAGTATAGTAATTGTTGTTCTATCGATCATGTGAGCATAATATGGCTAATAATATGAGTTAGATTGATAATAAAAAGAGTAATGAGTATAGTAATTGTCGTTCTATCGATCATATAAGCATAATATGGCTAATAATATGAGTTAGATTGATAATAACAGGATTAATAAGTATAGTAATTGTCGTTCTATGGATCATATAAGCATAATATGGCTAATAATATGAGCTAGATTGATAATAATGAGAGTAGTAAGTATATTAATTGTCGTTATATCGATCATATCTGCATAATATGGTTAATAATATGAGTTGGATTGATAACAGTGAGTGTAATAAGTATAGTAATTGTCGTTCTATCGATCATATGAGCATAATATGGCTAATAATATGAGTTAGATTAATAATAATAAGAGTAATCAGTATAGTATTTGTCGTTCTATCGGTCATATCTGCATAATATGGTTAATAACATGAATTAGATTGATAATAGTGAGTGTAATAAGTGTAGTAATTGTCGTTCTATCGATCATATAAGCATAATATGGCTAATAATATGAGTTAGATTGATAATAATAAGAGTAATGAGTATAGTAATTGTCGTCCTATCGATCATATAAGCATAATATGGCTAATAATGTGAGTTAGATTGATAATAATAAGTGTAATAAGCATAGTAATTGTCGTTCTATCGGTCATATAACCATAATATGGCTAATTATATGAGTTAGATTGATAATAATGAGAGTAATGAGTATAGTAATTGTCGTTCTATCGATCATATAAGCATAATATGGCTAATAATATGAGTTAGATTGATAATAATAAGTGTAATAAGTATAGTAATTGTCGTTCTACCGATCATATAAGCATAATATGGCTAATAATATGAGTTAGCTTGATAATAGTGAGATTAATAAGTATAGTAATCGTCGTTCTATCGATCATATAAGCATAATATGGCTAATAATATGAGTTAGATTGATTGTAATAAGAGTAATAAGTATATTAATTGTCGTTATATCGATCATATCTGCATAATATGGTTAATAATATGAGTTGGATTGATAACAGTGAGTGTAATAAGTATAGTAATTGTCGTTCTATCGATCATATGAGCATAATATGGCTAATAATATGAGTTAGATTGATAATAGTGAGTGTGATAAGTATAGTAATTGTCGTTCTATCGGTCATATAACCATAATATGGCTAATAATATGAGTTAGATTGATAATAGTGAGTGTAATAAGTATAGTAATTGTCGTTCTATCGGTCATATAACCATAATATGCCTAATAATATGAGTTAGATTGATAATAATAAGAGTAATGAGTATAGTAATTGTCGTCCTATCGATCATATAAGCATAATATGGCTAATAATATGAGTTACATTGATAATAGTAAGTGTAATAAGTATAGTAATTGTCGTTCTATCGATCATATAAGCATAATATGGCTAATAATATGAGTTAGATTGATAATAATAAGAGTAATAAGTATATCAATTGTCGTTATATCGATCATATCTGCATAATATGGTTAATAATATGAGTTGGATTGATAACAGTGAGTGTAATAAGTATAGTAATTGTCGTTCTATCGATCATATGAGCATAATATGGCTAATAATATGAGTTAGATTCATAATAATAAGAGTAATGAGTATAGTAATTGTCGTCCTATCGATCATATAAGCATAATATGGCTAATAATATGAGTTGGATTGATAATAATAAGAGTAATAAGTATAGTAATTGTCGTTCTATCGGTCATATAACCATAATATGGCTAATAATATGAGTTAGATTGATAATAGTGTGTGTGATAAGTATAGTAATTGTCGTTCTATCGGTCATATAACCATAATATGGCTAATAATATGAGTTAGATTGATAATAGTGAGTGTAATAAGTATAGTAATTGTCGTTCTATCGGTCATATAAGCATAATATGGCTAATAATATGAGTTAGATTAATAATAGTAAGAGTAATCAGTATAGTATTTGTCGTTCTATCGATCATATCTGCATAATATGGTTAATAACATGAATTAGATTGATAATAGTGAGTGTAATAAGTGTAGTAATTGTCGTTCTATCGATCATATAAGCATAACATGGCTAATAATATGAGTTAGATTGATAATAATAAGAGTAATGAGTATAGTAATTGTCGTCCTATCGATCATATAAGCATAATATGGCTAATAATATGAGTTAGATTGATAATAATAAGAGTAATAAGCATAGTAATTGTCGTTTTATCGATCATATAAGCATAATATGGCTAATAATATGAGTTAGATTGATAATAACAGGAGTAATAAGCATAGTAATTGTCGTTCTATCGGTCATATAATCATAATATGGCAAATAATATGAGTTAGATTGATAATAATAAGAGTAATAAGCATAGTAATTGTCGTTCTATCGATCATATAAGCATAATATGGCTAATAATATGAGTTAGATTAATAATAGTAAGAGTAATCAGTATAGTATGTGTCGTTCTATCGATCATATCTGCATAATATGGTTAATAACATGAATTAGATTGATAATAGTGAGTGTAATAAGTGTAGTAATTGTCGTTCTATCGATCATATAAGCATAATATGGCTAATAATATGAGTTAGATTGATAATAATAAGAGTAATGAGTACAGTAATTGTCGTCCTATCGATCATATAAGCATAATATGGCTAATAATATGAGTTAGATTGATAATAATAAGAGTAATGAGTATAGTAATTGTCGTCCTATCGATCATATAAGCATAATATGGCTAATAATGTGAGTTAGATTGATAATAATAAGAGTAATAAGCATAGTAATTGTCGTTCTATCGGTCATATAACCATAATATGGCTAATTATATGAGTTAGATTGATAATAGTGAGTGTAATAAGTATAGTAATTGTCGTTCTATCGGTCATATAACCATAATATGCCTAATAATATGAGTTAGATTGATAATAATAAGAGTAATAAGTATAGTAATTGTCGTTCTATCGGCCATATAACCATAATATGACTAATAATATGAGTTAGATTGATAATAATAAGAGTAATAAGCATAGCAATTGTCGTTTTATCGATCATATAAGCATAATATGGCTAATAATATGAGTTAGATTGATAATAATAAGAGTAATGAGTATAGTAATTGTCGTCCTATCGATCATATAAGCATTATATGGCTAATAATATGAGTTACATTGATAATAGTAAGTGTAATAAGTATAGTAATTGTCGTTCTATCGATCATATAAGCATAATATGGCTAATAATATGAGTTAGATTGATAATAATAAGAGTAATAAGTATATTAATTGTCGTTATATCGATCATATCTGCATAATATGGTTAATAATATGAGTTGGATTGATAACAGTGACTGTAATAAGTATAGTAATTGTCGTTCTATCGATCATATGAGCATAATATGGCTAATAATATGAGTTAGATTCATAATAATAAGAGTAATGAGTATAGTAATTGTCGTCCTATCGATCATATAAGCATAATATGGCTAATAATATGAGTTGGATTGATAATAATAAGAGTAATAAGTATAGTAATTGTCGTCCTATCGGTCATATAACCATAATATGGCTAATAATATGAGTTAGATTGATAATAGTGTGTGTGATAAGTATAGTAATTGTCGTTCTATCGGTCATATAACCATAATATGGCTAATAATATGAGTTAGATTGATAATAGTGAGTGTAATAAGTATAGTAATTGTCGTTCTATCGGTCATATAAGCATAATATGGCTAATAATATGAGTTAGATTAATAATAGTAAGAGTAATCAGTATAGTATTTGTCGTTCTATCGATCATATCTGCATAATATGGTTAATAACATGAATTAGATTGATAATAGTGAGTGTAATAAGTGTAGTAATTGTCGTTCTATCGATCATATAAGCATAACATGGCTAATAATATGAGTTAGATTGATAATAATAAGAGTAATGAGTATAGTAATTGTCGTCCTATCGATCATATAAGCATAATATGGCTAATAATATGAGTTAGATTGATAATAATAAGAGTAATAAGTATAGTAATTGTCGTCCTATCGGTCATATAACCATAATATGGCTAATAATATGAGTTAGATTGATAATAGTGTGTGTGATAAGTATAGTAATTGTCGTTCTATCGGTCATATAACCATAATATGGCTAATAATATGAGTTAGATTGATAATAGTGAGTGTAATAAGTATAGTAATTGTCGTTCTATCGGTCATATAAGCATAATATGGCTAATAATATGAGTTAGATTAATAATAGTAAGAGTAATCAGTATAGTATTTGTCGTTCTATCGATCATATCTGCATAATATGGTTAATAACATGAATTAGATTGATAATAGTGAGTGTAATAAGTGTAGTAATTGTCGTTCTATCGATCATATAAGCATAACATGGCTAATAATATGAGTTAGATTGATAATAATAAGAGTAATGAGTATAGTAATTGTCGTCCTATCGATCATATAAGCATAATATGGCTAATAATATGAGTTAGATTGATAATAATAAGAGTAATAAGCATAGTAATTGTCGTTCTATCGGTCATATAACCATAATATGGCTAATTATATGAGTTAGATTGATAAGATTGAGAGTAATAAGTATAGTAATTGTCGTCCTATCGATCATATAAGCATAATATGGCTAATAATATGAGTTCGATTGATAATAATAAGAGTAATAAGTATAGTAATTGTCGTTCTATCGGTCATATAACCATAATATGGCTAATAATATGAGTTAGATTGATAATAGTGAGTGTGATAAGTATAGGAATTGTCGTTCTATCGGTCATATAACCATAATATGGCCAATAATATGAGTTAGATTGATAATAGTGAGTGTAATAAGTTTAGTAATTGTCGTTCTATCGGTCATATAACCATAATATGGCTAATAATATGAGTTAGATTGATAACAGTGAGTGTAATAAGTATAGTAATTGTCGTCCTATCGATCATATAAGCATAATATGGCTAATAATATGAGTTAGATTGATAATAATAAGAGTAATAAGTATAGTAATTGCCGTTCTATCGATCATATAAGCACAATATGGCTAATAATATGAGTTAGATTGATAATAATGAGAGTAGTAAGTATATTAATTGTCGTTATATCGATCATATCTGCATAATATGGTTAATAATATGAGTTGGATTGGTAACAGTGAGTGTAATAAGTATAGTAATTGTTGTTCTATCGATCATGTGAGCATAATATGGCTAATAATATGAGTTAGATTGATAATAATAAGAGTAATAAGTATAGTAATTGCCGTTCTATCGATCATATAAGCACAATATGGTTAATAATATGAGTTAGATTGATAATAATGAGAGTAGTAAGTATATTAATTGTCGTTATATCGATCATATCTGCATAATATGGTTAATAATATGAGTTGGATTGGTAACAGTGAGTGTAATAAGTATAGTAATTGTTGTTCTATCGATCATGTGAGCATAATATGGCTAATAATATGAGTTAGATTGATAATAAAAAGAGTAATGAGTATAGTAATTGTCGTTCTATCGATCATATAAGCATAATATGGCTAATAATATGAGTTAGATTGATAATAACAGGATTAATAAGTATAGTAATTGTCGTTCTATCGATCATATAAGCATAATATGGCTAATAATATGAGCTAGATTGATAATAATGAGAGTAGTAAGTATATTAATTGTCGTTATATCGATCATATCTGCATAATATGGTTAATAATATGAGTTGGATTGATAACAGTGAGTGTAATAAGTATAGTAATTGTCGTTCTATCGATCATATGAGCATAATATGGCTAATAATATGAGTTAGATTCATAATAATAAGAGTAATGAGTATAGTAATTGTCGTCCTATCGATCATATAAGCATAATATGGCTAATAATATGAGTTAGCTTGATAATAGTGAGATTAATAAGTATAGTAATCGTCGTTCTATCGATCATATAAGCATAATATGGCTAATAATATGAGTTAGATTGATTATAATAAGAGTAATAAGTATATTAATTGTCGTTATATCGATCATGTCTGCATAATATGGTTAATAATATGAGTTGGATTGATAACAGTGAGTGTAATAAGTATAGTAATTGTCGTTCTATCGATCATATGAGCATAATATGGCTAATAATATGAGTTAGATTGATAATAGTGAGTGTGATAAGTATAGTAATTGTCGTTCTATCGGTCATATAACCATAATATGGCTAATAATATGAGTTAGATTGATAATAGTGAGTGTAATAAGTATAGTAATTGTCGTTCTATCGGTCATATAACCATAATATGGCCAATAATATGAGTTAGATTGATAATAATAAGAGTAATAAGTATATTAATTGTCGTTATATCGATCATATCTGCATAATATGGTTAATAATATGAGTTGGATTGATAACAGTGACTGTAATAAGTATAGTAATTGTCGTTCTATCGATCATATGAGCATAATATGGCTAATAATATGAGTTAGATTCATAATAATAAGAGTAATGAGTATAGTAATTGTCGTCCTATCGATCATATAAGCATAATATGGCTAATAATATGAGTTGGATTGATAATAATAAGAGTAATAAGTATAGTAATTGTCGTCCTATCGGTCATATAACCATAATATGGCTAATAATATGAGTTAGATTGATAATAGTGTGTGTGATAAGTATAGTAATTGTCGTTCTATCGGTCATATAACCATAATATGGCTAATAATATGAGTTAGATTGATAATAGTGAGTGTAATAAGTATAGTAATTGTCGTTCTATCGGTCATATAAGCATAATATGGCTGATAATATGAGTTAGATTAATAATAGTAAGAGTAATCAGTATAGTATTTGTCGTTCTATCGATCATATCTGCATAATATGGTTAATAACATGAATTAGATTGATAATAGTGAGTGTAATAAGTGTAGTAATTGTCGTTCTATCGATCATATAAGCATAACATGGCTAATAATATGAGTTAGATTAAAAATAATAAGAGTAATCAGTATAGTATTTGTCGTTCTATCGGTCATATCTGCATAATATGGTTAATAACATGAATTAGATTGATAATAGTGAGTGTAATAAGTGTAGTAATTGTCGTTCTATCGATCATATAAGCATAATATGGCTAATAATATGAGTTAGATTGATAATAATAAGAGTAATGAGTATAGTAATTGTCGTCCTATCGATCATATAAGCATAATATGGCTAATAATGTGAGTTAGATTGATAATAATAAGTGTAATAAGCATAGTAATTGTCGTTCTATCGGTCATATAACCATAATATGGCTAATTATATGAGTTAGATTGATAATAATGAGAGTAATGAGTATAGTAATTGTCGTTCTATCGATCATATAAGCATAATATGGCTAATAATATGAGTTAGATTGATAATAATAAGTGTAATAAGTATAGTAATTGTCGTTCTACCGATCATATAAGCATAATATGGCTAATAATATGAGTTAGCTTGATAATAGTGAGATTAATAAGTATAGTAATCGTCGTTCTATCGATCATATAAGCATAATATGGCTAATAATATGAGTTAGATTGATTATAATAAGAGTAATAAGTATATTAATTGTCGTTATATCGATCATATCTGCATAATATGGTTAATAATATGAGTTGGATTGATAACAGTGAGTGTAATAAGTATAGTAATTGTCGTTCTATCGATCATATGAGCATAATATGGCTAATAATATGAGTTAGATTGATAATAGTGAGTGTGATAAGTATAGTAATTGTCGTTCTATCGGTCATATAACCATAATATGGCTAATAATATGAGTTAGATTGATAATAGTGAGTGTAATAAGTATAGTAATTGTCGTTCTATCGGTCATATAACCATAATATGGCCAATAATATGAGTTAGATTGATAATAGTGAGTGTAATAAGTATAGTAATTGTCGTTCTATCGGTCATATAACCATAATATGGCTAATAATATGAGTTAGATTGATCACAGTGAGTGTAATAAGTATAGTAATTGTCGTCCTATCGATCATATAAGCATAATATGGCTAATAATATGAGTTAGATTGATAATAATAAGAGTAATAAGTATAGTAATTGCCGTTCTATCGATCATATAAGCACAATATGGCTAATAATATGAGTTAGATTGATAATAATGAGAGTAGTAAGTATATTAATTGTCGTTATATCGATCATATCTGCATAATATGGTTAATAATATGAGTTGGATTGGTAACAGTGAGTGTAATAAGTATAGTAATTGTTGTTCTATCGATCATGTGAGCATAATATGGCTAATAATATGAGTTAGATTGATAATAAAAAGAGTAATGAGTATAGTAATTGTCGTTCTATCGATCATATAAGCATAATATGGCTAATAATATGAGTTAGATTGATAATAACAGGATTAATAAGTATAGTAATTGTCGTTCTATCGATCATATAAGCATAATATGGCTAATAATATGAGCTAGATTGATAATAATGAGAGTAGTAAGTATATTAATTGTCGTTATATCGATCATATCTGCATAATATGGTTAATAATATGAGTTGGATTGATAACAGTGAGTGTAATAAGTATAGTAATTGTCGTTCTATCGATCATATGAGCATAATATGGCTAATAATATGAGTTAGATTAATAATAATAAGAGTAATCAGTATAGTATTTGTCGTTCTATCGGTCATATCTGCATAATATGGTTAATAACATGAATTAGATTGATAATAGTGAGTGTAATAAGTGTAGTAATTGTCGTTCTATCGATCATATAAGCATAATATGGCTAATAATATGAGTTAGATTGATAATAATAAGAGTAATGAGTATAGTAATTGTCGTCCTATCGATCATATAAGCATAATATGGCTAATAATGTGAGTTAGATTGATAATAATAAGTGTAATAAGCATAGTAATTGTCGTTCTATCGGTCATATAACCATAATATGGCTAATTATATGAGTTAGATTGATAATAATGAGAGTAATGAGTATAGTAATTGTCGTTCTATCGATCATATAAGCATAATATGGCTAATAATATGAGTTAGATTGATAATAATAAGTGTAATAAGTATAGTAATTGTCGTTCTACCGATCATATAAGCATAATATGGCTAATAATATGAGTTAGCTTGATAATAGTGAGATTAATAAGTATAGTAATCGTCGTTCTATCGATCATATAAGCATAATATGGCTAATAATATGAGTTAGATTGATTGTAATAAGAGTAATAAGTATATTAATTGTCGTTATATCGATCATATCTGCATAATATGGTTAATAATATGAGTTGGATTGATAACAGTGAGTGTAATAAGTATAGTAATTGTCGTTCTATCGATCATATGAGCATAATATGGCTAATAATATGAGTTAGATTCATAATAATAAGAGTAATGAGTATAGTAATTGTCGTCCTATCGATCATATAAGCATAATATGGCTAATAATATGAGTTGGATTGATAATAATAAGAGTAATAAGTATAGTAATTGTCGTTCTATCGGTCATATATCCATAATATGGCTAATAATATGAGTTAGATTGATAATAGTGTGTGTGATAAGTATAGTAATTGTCGTTCTATCGGTCATATAACCATAATATGGCTAATAATATGAGTTAGATTGATAATAGTGAGTGTAATAAGTATAGTAATTGTCGTTCTATCGGTCATATAAGCATAATATGGCTAATAATATGAGTTAGATTAATAATAGTAAGAGTAATCAGTATAGTATTTGTCGTTCTATCGATCATATCTGCATAATATGGTTAATAACATGAATTAGATTGATAATAGTGAGTGTAATAAGTGTAGTAATTGTCGTTCTATCGATCATATAAGCATAACATGGCTAATAATATGAGTTAGATTGATAATAATAAGAGTAATGAGTATAGTAATTGTCGTCCTATCGATCATATAAGCATAATATGGCTAATAATATGAGTTAGATTGATAATAATAAGAGTAATAAGCATAGTAATTGTCGTTTTATCGATCATATAAGCATAATATGGCTAATAATATGAGTTAGATTGATAATAACAGGAGTAATAAGCATAGTAATTGTCGTTCTATCGGTCATATAATCATAATATGGCAAATAATATGAGTTAGATTGATAATAATAAGAGTAATAAGCATAGTAATTGTCGTTCTATCGATCATATAAGCATAATATGGCTAATAATATGAGTTAGATTAATAATAGTAAGAGTAATCAGTATAGTATTTGTCGTTCTATCGATCATATCTGCATAATATGGTTAATAACATGAATTAGATTGATAATAGTGAGTGTAATAAGTGTAGTAATTGTCGTTCTATCGATCATATAAGCATAATATGGCTAATAATATGAGTTAGATTGATAATAATAAGAGTAATGAGTATAGTAATTGTCGTCCTATCGATCATATAAGCATAATATGGCTAATAATATGAGTTAGATTGATAATAATAAGAGTAATGAGTATAGTAATTCTCGTCCTATCGATCATATAATCATAATATGGCTAATAATGTGAGTTAGATTGATAATAATAAGAGTAATAAGCATAGTAATTGTCGTTCTATCGGTCATATAACCATAATATGGCTAATTATATGAGTTAGATTGATAATAGTGAGTGTAATAAGTATAGTAATTGTCGTTCTATCGGTCATATAACCATAATATGCCTAATAATATGAGTTAGATTGATAATAATAAGAGTAATAAGTATAGTAATTGTCGTTCTATCGGCCATATAACCATAATATGACTAATAATATGAGTTAGATTGATAATAATAAGAGTAATAAGCATAGCAATTGTCGTTTTATCGATCATATAAGCATAATATGGCTAATAATATGAGTTAGATTGCTAATAATAAGAGTAATGAGTATAGTAATTGTCGTCCTATCGATCATATAAGCATTATATGGCTAATAATATGAGTTACATTGATAATAGTAAGTGTAATAAGTATAGTAATTGTCGTTCTATCGATCATATAAGCATAATATGGCTAATAATATGAGTTAGATTGATAATAATAAGAGTAATAAGTATATTAATTGTCGTTATATCGATCATATCTGCATAATATGGTTAATAATATGAGTTGGATTGATAACAGTGACTGTAATAAGTATAGTAATTGTCGTTCTATCGATCATATGAGCATAATATGGCTAATAATATGAGTTAGATTCATAATAATAAGAGTAATGAGTATAGTAATTGTCGTCCTATCGATCATATAAGCATAATATGGCTAATAATATGAGTTGGATTGATAATAATAAGAGTAATAAGTATAGTAATTGTCGTCCTATCGGTCATATAACCATAATATGGCTAATAATATGAGTTAGATTGATAATAGTGTGTGTGATAAGTATAGTAATTGTCGTTCTATCGGTCATATAACCATAATATGGCTAATAATATGAGTTAGATTGATAATAGTGAGTGTAATAAGTATAGTAATTGTCGTTCTATCGGTCATATAAGCATAATATGGCTAATAATATGAGTTAGATTAATAATAGTAAGAGTAATCAGTATAGTATTTGTCGTTCTATCGATCATATCTGCATAATATGGTTAATAACATGAATTAGATTGATAATAGTGAGTGTAATAAGTGTAGTAATTGTCGTTCTATCGATCATATAAGCATAACATGGCTAATAATATGAGTTAGATTGATAATAATAAGAGTAATGAGTATAGTAATTGTCGTCCTATCGATCATATAAGCATAATATGGCTAATAATATGAGTTAGATTGATAATAATAAGAGTAATAAGCATAGTAATTGTAGTTCTATCGGTCATATAACCATAATATGGCTAATTATATGAGTTAGATTGATAAGATTGAGAGTAATAAGTATAGTAATTGTCGTCCTATCGATCATATAAGCATAATATGGCTAATAATATGAGTTCGATTGATAATAATAAGAGTAATAAGTATAGTAATTGTCGTTCTATCGGTCATATAACCATAATATGGCTAATAATATGAGTTAGATTGATAATAGTGAGTGTGATAAGTATAGGAATTGTCGTTCTATCGGTCATATAACCATAATATGGCCAATAATATGAGTTAGATTGATAATAGTGAGTGTAATAAGTTTAGTAATTGTCGTTCTATCGGTCATATAACCATAATATGGCTAATAATATGAGTTAGATTGATAACAGTGAGTGTAATAAGTATAGTAGTTGTCGTCCTATCGATCATTTAAGCATAATATGGCTAATAATATGAGTTAGATTGATAATAATAAGAGTAATAAGTATAGTAATTGCCGTTCTATCGATCATATAAGCACAATATGGCTAATAATATGAGTTAGATTGATAATAATGAGAGTAGTAAGTATATTAATTGTCGTTATATCGATCATATCTGCATAATATGGTTAATAATATGAGTTGGATTGGTAACAGTGAGTGTAATAAGTATAGTAATTGTTGTTCTATCGATCATGTGAGCATAATATGGCTAATAATATGAGTTAGATTGATAATAATAAGAGTAATAAGTATAGTAATTGCCGTTCTATCGATCATATAAGCACAATATGGCTAATAATATGAGTTAGATTGATAATAATGAGAGTAGTAAGTATATTAATTGTCGTTATATCGATCATATCTGCATAATATGGTTAATAATATGAGTTGGATTGGTAACAGTGAGTGTAATAAGTATAGTAATTGTTGTTCTATCGATCATGTGAGCATAATATGGCTAATAATATGAGTTAGATTGATAATAAAAAGAGTAATGAGTATAGTAATTGTCGTTCTATCGATCATATAAGCATAATATGGCTAATAATATGAGTTAGATTGATAATAACAGGATTAATAAGTATAGTAATTGTCGTTCTATCGATCATATAAGCATAATATGGCTAATAATATGAGCTAGATTGATAATAATGAGAGTAGTAAGTATATTAATTGTCGTTATATCGATCATATCTGCATAATATGGTTAATAATATGAGTTGGATTGATAACAGTGAGTGTAATAAGTATAGTAATTGTCGTTCTATCGATCATATGAGCATAATATGGCTAATAATATGAGTTAGATTAATAATAATAAGAGTAATCAGTATAGTATTTGTCGTTCTATCGGTCATATCTGCATAATATGGTTAATAACATGAATTAGATTGATAATAGTGAGTGTAATAAGTGTAGTAATTGTCGTTCTATCGATCATATAAGCATAATATGGCTAATAATATGAGTTAGATTGATAATAATAAGAGTAATGAGTATAGTAATTGTCGTCCTATCGATCATATAAGCATAATATGGCTAATAATGTGAGTTAGATTGATAATAATAAGTGTAATAAGCATAGTAATTGTCGTTCTATCGGTCATATAACCATAATATGGCTAATTATATGAGTTAGATTGATAATAATGAGAGTAATGAGTATAGTAATTGTCGTTCTATCGATCATATAAGCATAATATGGCTAATAATATGAGTTAGATTGATAATAATAAGTGTAATAAGTATAGTAATTGTCGTTCTACCGATCATATAAGCATAATATGGCTAATAATATGAGTTAGCTTGATAATAGTGAGATTAATAAGTATAGTAATCGTCGTTCCATCGATCATATAAGCATAATATGGCTAATAATATGAGTTAGATTGATTATAATAAGAGTAATAAGTATATTAATTGTCGTTATATCGATCATGTCTGCATAATATGGTTAATAATATGAGTTGGATTGATAACAGTGAGTGTAATAAGTATAGTAATTGTCGTTCTATCGATCATATGAGCATAATATGGCTAATAATATGAGTTAGATTGATAATAGTGAGTGTGATAAGTATAGTAATTGTCGTTCTATCGGTCATATAACCATAATATGGCTAATAATATGAGTTAGATTGATAATAGTGAGTGTAATAAGTATAGTAATTGTCGTTCTATCGGTCATATAACCATAATATGGCCAATAATATGAGTTAGATTGATAATAATAAGAGTAATAAGTATATTAATTGTCGTTATATCGATCATATCTGCATAATATGGTTAATAATATGAGTTGGATTGATAACAGTGACTGTAATAAGTATAGTAATTGTCGTTCTATCGATCATATGAGCATAATATGGCTAATAATATGAGTTAGATTCATAATAATAAGAGTAATGAGTATAGTAATTGTCGTCCTATCGATCATATAAGCATAATATGGCTAATAATATGAGTTGGATTGATAATAATAAGAGTAATAAGTATAGTAATTGTCGTCCTATCGGTCATATAACCATAATATGGCTAATAATATGAGTTAGATTGATAATAGTGTGTGTGATAAGTATAGTAATTGTCGTTCTATCGGTCATATAACCATAATATGGCTAATAATATGAGTTAGATTGATAATAGTGAGTGTAATAAGTATAGTAATTGTCGTTCTATCGGTCATATAAGCATAATATGGCTAATAATATGAGTTAGATTAATAATAGTAAGAGTAATCAGTATAGTATTTGTCGTTCTATCGATCATATCTGCATAATATGGTTAATAACATGAATTAGATTGATAATAGTGAGTGTAATAAGTGTAGTAATTGTCGTTCTATCGATCATATAAGCATAACATGGCTAATAATATGAGTTAGATTGATAATAATAAGAGTAATGAGTATAGTAATTGTCGTCCTATCGATCATATAAGCATAATATGGCTAATAATATGAGTTAGATTGATAATAATAAGAGTAATAAGCATAGTAATTGTCGTTTTATCGATCATATAAGCATAATATGGCTAATAATATGAGTTAGATTGATAATAACAGGAGTAATAAGCATAGTAATTGTCGTTCTATCGGTCATATAATCATAATATGGCAAATAATATGAGTTAGATTGATAATAATAAGAGTAATAAGCATAGTAATTGTCGTTCTATCGATCATATAAGCATAATATGGCTAATAATATGAGTTAGATTAATAATAGTAAGAGTAATCAGTATAGTATTTGTCGTTCTATCGATCATATCTGCATAATATGGTTAATAACATGAATTAGATTGATAATAGTGAGTGTAATAAGTGTAGTAATTGTCGTTCTATCGATCATATAAGCATAATATGGCTAATAATATGAGTTAGATTGATAATAATAAGAGTAATGAGTATAGTAATTGTCGTCCTATCGATCATATAAGCATAATATGGCTAATAATATGAGTTAGATTGATAATAATAAGAGTAATGAGTATAGTAATTCTCGTCCTATCGATCATATAATCATAATATGGCTAATAATGTGAGTTAGATTGATAATAATAAGAGTAATAAGCATAGTAATTGTCGTTCTATCGGTCATATAACCATAATATGGCTAATTATATGAGTTAGATTGATAATAGTGAGTGTAATAAGTATAGTAATTGTCGTTCTATCGGTCATATAACCATAATATGCCTAATAATATGAGTTAGATTGATAATAATAAGAGTAATAAGTATAGTAATTGTCGTTCTATCGGCCATATAACCATAATATGACTAATAATATGAGTTAGATTGATAATAATAAGAGTAATAAGCATAGCAATTGTCGTTTTATCGATCATATAAGCATAATATGGCTAATAATATGAGTTAGATTGCTAATAATAAGAGTAATGAGTATAGTAATTGTCGTCCTATCGATCATATAAGCATTATATGGCTAATAATATGAGTTACATTGATAATAGTAAGTGTAATAAGTATAGTAATTGTCGTTCTATCGATCATATAAGCATAATATGGCTAATAATATGAGTTAGATTGATAATAATAAGAGTAATAAGTATATTAATTGTCGTTATATCGATCATATCTGCATAATATGGTTAATAATATGAGTTGGATTGATAACAGTGACTGTAATAAGTATAGTAATTGTCGTTCTATCGATCATATGAGCATAATATGGCTAATAATATGAGTTAGATTCATAATAATAAGAGTAATGAGTATAGTAATTGTCGTCCTATCGATCATATAAGCATAATATGGCTAATAATATGAGTTGGATTGATAATAATAAGAGTAATAAGTATAGTAATTGTCGTCCTATCGGTCATATAACCATAATATGGCTAATAATATGAGTTAGATTGATAATAGTGTGTGTGATAAGTATAGTAATTGTCGTTCTATCGGTCATATAACCATAATATGGCTAATAATATGAGTTAGATTGATAATAGTGAGTGTAATAAGTATAGTAATTGTCGTTCTATCGGTCATATAAGCATAATATGGCTAATAATATGAGTTAGATTAATAATAGTAAGAGTAATCAGTATAGTATTTGTCGTTCTATCGATCATATCTGCATAATATGGTTAATAACATGAATTAGATTGATAATAGTGAGTGTAATAAGTGTAGTAATTGTCGTTCTATCGATCATATAAGCATAACATGGCTAATAATATGAGTTAGATTGATAATAATAAGAGTAATGAGTATAGTAATTGTCGTCCTATCGATCATATAAGCATAATATGGCTAATAATATGAGTTAGATTGATAATAATAAGAGTAATAAGCATAGTAATTGTAGTTCTATCGGTCATATAACCATAATATGGCTAATTATATGAGTTAGATTGATAAGATTGAGAGTAATAAGTATAGTAATTGTCGTCCTATCGATCATATAAGCATAATATGGCTAATAATATGAGTTCGATTGATAATAATAAGAGTAATAAGTATAGTAATTGTCGTTCTATCGGTCATATAACCATAATATGGCTAATAATATGAGTTAGATTGATAATAGTGAGTGTGATAAGTATAGGAATTGTCGTTCTATCGGTCATATAACCATAATATGGCCAATAATATGAGTTAGATTGATAATAGTGAGTGTAATAAGTTTAGTAATTGTCGTTCTATCGGTCATATAACCATAATATGGCTAATAATATGAGTTAGATTGATAACAGTGAGTGTAATAAGTATAGTAGTTGTCGTCCTATCGATCATTTAAGCATAATATGGCTAATAATATGAGTTAGATTGATAATAATAAGAGTAATAAGTATAGTAATTGCCGTTCTATCGATCATATAAGCACAATATGGCTAATAATATGAGTTAGATTGATAATAATGAGAGTAGTAAGTATATTAATTGTCGTTATATCGATCATATCTGCATAATATGGTTAATAATATGAGTTGGATTGGTAACAGTGAGTGTAATAAGTATAGTAATTGTTGTTCTATCGATCATGTGAGCATAATATGGCTAATAATATGAGTTAGATTGATAATAATAAGAGTAATAAGTATAGTAATTGCCGTTCTATCGATCATATAAGCACAATATGGCTAATAATATGAGTTAGATTGATAATAATGAGAGTAGTAAGTATATTAATTGTCGTTATATCGATCATATCTGCATAATATGGTTAATAATATGAGTTGGATTGGTAACAGTGAGTGTAATAAGTATAGTAATTGTTGTTCTATCGATCATGTGAGCATAATATGGCTAATAATATGAGTTAGATTGATAATAAAAAGAGTAATGAGTATAGTAATTGTCGTTCTATCGATCATATAAGCATAATATGGCTAATAATATGAGTTAGATTGATAATAACAGGATTAATAAGTATAGTAATTGTCGTTCTATCGATCATATAAGCATAATATGGCTAATAATATGAGCTAGATTGATAATAATGAGAGTAGTAAGTATATTAATTGTCGTTATATCGATCATATCTGCATAATATGGTTAATAATATGAGTTGGATTGATAACAGTGAGTGTAATAAGTATAGTAATTGTCGTTCTATCGATCATATGAGCATAATATGGCTAATAATATGAGTTAGATTAATAATAATAAGAGTAATCAGTATAGTATTTGTCGTTCTATCGGTCATATCTGCATAATATGGTTAATAACATGAATTAGATTGATAATAGTGAGTGTAATAAGTGTAGTAATTGTCGTTCTATCGATCATATAAGCATAATATGGCTAATAATATGAGTTAGATTGATAATAATAAGAGTAATGAGTATAGTAATTGTCGTCCTATCGATCATATAAGCATAATATGGCTAATAATGTGAGTTAGATTGATAATAATAAGTGTAATAAGCATAGTAATTGTCGTTCTATCGGTCATATAACCATAATATGGCTAATTATATGAGTTAGATTGATAATAATGAGAGTAATGAGTATAGTAATTGTCGTTCTATCGATCATATAAGCATAATATGGCTAATAATATGAGTTAGATTGATAATAATAAGTGTAATAAGTATAGTAATTGTCGTTCTACCGATCATATAAGCATAATATGGCTAATAATATGAGTTAGCTTGATAATAGTGAGATTAATAAGTATAGTAATCGTCGTTCCATCGATCATATAAGCATAATATGGCTAATAATATGAGTTAGATTGATTATAATAAGAGTAATAAGTATATTAATTGTCGTTATATCGATCATGTCTGCATAATATGGTTAATAATATGAGTTGGATTGATAACAGTGAGTGTAATAAGTATAGTAATTGTCGTTCTATCGATCATATGAGCATAATATGGCTAATAATATGAGTTAGATTGATAATAGTGAGTGTGATAAGTATAGTAATTGTCGTTCTATCGGTCATATAACCATAATATGGCTAATAATATGAGTTAGATTGATAATAGTGAGTGTAATAAGTATAGTAATTGTCGTTCTATCGGTCATATAACCATAATATGGCCAATAATATGAGTTAGATTGATAATAATAAGAGTAATAAGTATATTAATTGTCGTTATATCGATCATATCTGCATAATATGGTTAATAATATGAGTTGGATTGATAACAGTGACTGTAATAAGTATAGTAATTGTCGTTCTATCGATCATATGAGCATAATATGGCTAATAATATGAGTTAGATTCATAATAATAAGAGTAATGAGTATAGTAATTGTCGTCCTATCGATCATATAAGCATAATATGGCTAATAATATGAGTTGGATTGATAATAATAAGAGTAATAAGTATAGTAATTGTCGTCCTATCGGTCATATAACCATAATATGGCTAATAATATGAGTTGGATTGATAATAGTGTGTGTGATAAGTATAGTAATTGTCGTTCTATCGGTCATATAACCATAATATGGCTAATAATATGAGTTAGATTGATAATAGTGAGTGTAATAAGTATAGTAATTGTCGTTCTATCGGTCATATAAGCATAATATGGCTAATAATATGAGTTAGATTAATAATAGTAAGAGTAATCAGTATAGTATTTGTCGTTCTATCGATCATATCTGCATAATATGGTTAATAACATGAATTAGATTGATAATAGTGAGTGTAATAAGTGTAGTAATTGTCGTTCTATCGATCATATAAGCATAACATGGCTAATAATATGAGTTAGATTAAAAATAATAAGAGTAATCAGTATAGTATTTGTCGTTCTATCGGTCATATCTGCATAATATGGTTAATAACATGAATTAGATTGATAATAGTGAGTGTAATAAGTGTAGTAATTGTCGTTCTATCGATCATATAAGCATAATATGGCTAATAATATGAGTTAGATTGATAATAATAAGAGTAATGAGTATAGTAATTGTCGTCCTATCGATCATATAAGCATAATATGGCTAATAATGTGAGTTAGATTGATAATAATAAGTGTAATAAGCATAGTAATTGTCGTTCTATCGGTCATATAACCATAATATGGCTAATTATATGAGTTAGATTGATAATAATGAGAGTAATGAGTATAGTAATTGTCGTTCTATCGATCATATAAGCATAATATGGCTAATAATATGAGTTAGATTGATAATAATAAGTGTAATAAGTATAGTAATTGTCGTTCTACCGATCATATAAGCATAATATGGCTAATAATATGAGTTAGCTTGATAATAGTGAGACTAATAAGTATAGTAATCGTCGTTCCATCGATCATATAAGCATTATATGGCTAATAATATGAGTTACATTGATAATAGTAAGTGTAATAAGTATAGTAATTGTCGTTCTATCGATCATATAAGCATAATATGGCTAATAATATGAGTTAGATTGATAATAATAAGAGTAATAAGTATATTAATTGTCGTTATATCGATCATATCTGCATAATATGGTTAATAATATGAGTTGGATTGATAACAGTGACTGTAATAAGTATAGTAATTGTCGTTCTATCGATCATATGAGCATAATATGGCTAATAATATGAGTTAGATTCATAATAATAAGAGTAATGAGTATAGTAATTGTCGTCCTATCGATCATATAAGCATAATATGGCTAATAATATGAGTTGGATTGATAATAATAAGAGTAATAAGTATAGTAATTGTCGTCCTATCGGTCATATAACCATAATATGGCTAATAATATGAGTTAGATTGATAATAGTGTGTGTGATAAGTATAGTAATTGTCGTTCTATCGGTCATATAACCATAATATGGCTAATAATATGAGTTAGATTGATAATAGTGAGTGTAATAAGTATAGTAATTGTCGTTCTATCGGTCATATAAGCATAATATGGCTAATAATATGAGTTAGATTAATAATAGTAAGAGTAATCAGTATAGTATTTGTCGTTCTATCGATCATATCTGCATAATATGGCTAATAATATGAGTTAGCTTGATAATAGTGAGATTAATAAGTATAGTAATCGTCGTTCCATCGATCATATAAGCATAATATGGCTAATAATATGAGTTAGATTGATTATAATAAGAGTAATAAGTATATTAATTGTCGTTATATCGATCATGTCTGCATAATATGGTTAATAATATGAGTTGGATTGATAACAGTGAGTGTAATAAGTATAGTAATTGTCGTTCTATCGATCATATGAGCATAATATGGCTAATAATATGAGTTAGATTGATAATAGTGAGTGTGATAAGTATAGTAATTGTCGTTCTATCGGTCATATAACCATAATATGGCTAATAATATGAGTTAGATTGATAATAGTGAGTGTAATAAGTATAGTAATTGTCGTTCTATCGGTCATATAACCATAATATGGCCAATAATATGAGTTAGATTGATAATAATAAGAGTAATAAGTATATTAATTGTCGTTATATCGATCATATCTGCATAATATGGTTAATAATATGAGTTGGATTGATAACAGTGACTGTAATAAGTATAGTAATTGTCGTTCTATCGATCATATGAGCATAATATGGCTAATAATATGAGTTAGATTCATAATAATAAGAGTAATGAGTATAGTAATTGTCGTCCTATCGATCATATAAGCATAATATGGCTAATAATATGAGTTGGATTGATAATAATAAGAGTAATAAGTATAGTAATTGTCGTCCTATCGGTCATATAACCATAATATGGCTAATAATATGAGTTGGATTGATAATAGTGTGTGTGATAAGTATAGTAATTGTCGTTCTATCGGTCATATAACCATAATATGGCTAATAATATGAGTTAGATTGATAATAGTGAGTGTAATAAGTATAGTAATTGTCGTTCTATCGGTCATATAAGCATAATATGGCTAATAATATGAGTTAGATTAATAATAGTAAGAGTAATCAGTATAGTATTTGTCGTTCTATCGATCATATCTGCATAATATGGTTAATAACATGAATTAGATTGATAATAGTGAGTGTAATAAGTGTAGTAATTGTCGTTCTATCGATCATATAAGCATAACATGGCTAATAATATGAGTTAGATTAAAAATAATAAGAGTAATCAGTATAGTATTTGTCGTTCTATCGGTCATATCTGCATAATATGGTTAATAACATGAATTAGATTGATAATAGTGAGTGTAATAAGTGTAGTAATTGTCGTTCTATCGATCATATAAGCATAATATGGCTAATAATATGAGTTAGATTGATAATAATAAGAGTAATGAGTATAGTAATTGTCGTCCTATCGATCATATAAGCATAATATGGCTAATAATGTGAGTTAGATTGATAATAATAAGTGTAATAAGCATAGTAATTGTCGTTCTATCGGTCATATAACCATAATATGGCTAATTATATGAGTTAGATTGATAATAATGAGAGTAATGAGTATAGTAATTGTCGTTCTATCGATCATATAAGCATAATATGGCTAATAATATGAGTTAGATTGATAATAATAAGTGTAATAAGTATAGTAATTGTCGTTCTACCGATCATATAAGCATAATATGGCTAATAATATGAGTTAGCTTGATAATAGTGAGACTAATAAGTATAGTAATCGTCGTTCCATCGATCATATAAGCATTATATGGCTAATAATATGAGTTACATTGATAATAGTAAGTGTAATAAGTATAGTAATTGTCGTTCTATCGATCATATAAGCATAATATGGCTAATAATATGAGTTAGATTGATAATAATAAGAGTAATAAGTATATTAATTGTCGTTATATCGATCATATCTGCATAATATGGTTAATAATATGAGTTGGATTGATAACAGTGACTGTAATAAGTATAGTAATTGTCGTTCTATCGATCATATGAGCATAATATGGCTAATAATATGAGTTAGATTCATAATAATAAGAGTAATGAGTATAGTAATTG
Organism: Megachile rotundata; assembly: GCF_050947335.1. Classification (NCBI taxonomy): domain Eukaryota; kingdom Metazoa; phylum Arthropoda; class Insecta; order Hymenoptera; family Megachilidae; genus Megachile; species Megachile rotundata. Next base: position 2,261 of record NW_027474639.1, on the reverse strand, counting down.
TCGTCCTATCGATCATATAAGCATAATATGGCTAATAATATGAGTTGGATTGATAATAATAAGAGTAATAAGTATAGTAATTGTCGTCCTATCGGTCATATAACCATAATATGGCTGGCTAATAATATGAGTTAGATTGATAATAGTGTGTGTGATAAGTATAGTAATTGTCGTTCTATCGGTCATATAACCATAATATGGCTAATAATATGAGTTAGATTGATAATAGTGAGTGTAATAAGTATAGTAATTGTCGTTCTATCGGTCATATAAGCATAATATGGCTAATAATATGAGTTAGATAATAATAGTAAGAGTAATCAGTATAGTATTTGTCGTTCTATCGATCATATCTGCATAATATGGTTAATAACATGAATTAGATTGATAATAGTGAGTGTAATAAGTGTAGTAATTGTCGTTCTATCGATCATATAAGCATAACATGCTAATAATATGAGTTAGATTGATAATAATAAGAGTAATGAGTATAGTAATTGTCGTCCTATCGATCATATAAGCATAATATGGCTAATAATATGAGTTAGATTGATAATAATAAGAGTAATAAGCATAGTAATTGTCGTTCTATCGGTCATATAACCATAATATGGCTATTATATGAGTTAGATTGATAAGATTGAGAGTAATAAGTATAGTAATTGTCGTCCTATCGATCATATAAGCATAATATGGCTAATAATATGAGTTCGATTGATAATAATAAGAGTAATAAGTATAGTAATTGTCGTTCTATCGGTCATATAACCATAATAGGGCTAATAATATGAGTTAGATTGATAATAGTGAGTGTGATAAGTATAGGAATTGTCGTTCTATCGGTCATATAACCATAATATGGCCAATAATATGAGTTAGATTGATAATAGTGAGTGTAATAAGTTAGTAATTGTCGTTCTATCGGTCATATAACCATAATATGGCTAATAATATGAGTTAGATTGATAACAGTGAGTGTAATAAGTATAGTAATTGTCGTCCTATCGATCATATAAGCATAATATGGCTAATAATATGAGTTAGATTGATAATAATAAGAGTAATAAGTATAGTAATTGCCGTTCTATCGATCATATAAGCACAATATGGGCTAATAATATGAGTTAGATTGATAATAATGAGAGTAAGTAAGTATATTAATTGTCGTTATATCGATCATATCTGCATAATATGGTTAATAATATGAGTTGGATTGGTAACAGTGAGTGTAATAAGTATAGTAATTGTTGTTCTATCGATCATGTGAGCATAATATGGCTAATAATATGAGTTAGATTGATAATAATAAGAGTAATAAGTATAGTAATTGCCGTTCTATCGATCATATAAGCACAATATGGCTAATAATATGAGTTAGATTGATAATAATGAGAGTAGTAAGTATATTAATTGTCGTTATATCGATCATATCTGCATAATATGGTTAATAATATGAGTTGGATTGTAACAGTGAGTGTAATAAGTATAGTAATTGTTGTTCTATCGATCATGTGAGCATATATGGCTAATTATATGAGTTAGATTGATAATAAAAAGAGTAATGAGTATAGTAATTGTCGTTCTATCGATCATATAAGCATAATATGGCTAATAATATGAGTTAGATTGATAATAACAGGATTAATAAGTATAGTAATTGTCGTTCTATCGATCATATAAGCATAATATGGCTAATAATATGAGCTAGATTGATAATAATGAGAGTAGTAAGTATATTAATTGTCGTTATATCGAACATATCTGCATAAGTATGGTTAATAATATGAGTTGGATGATAACAGTGAGTGTAATAAGTATAGTAATTGTCGTTCTATCGATCATATGAGCATAATATGGCTAATAATATGAGTTAGATTAATAATAATAAGAGTAATCAGTATAGTATTTGTCGTTCTATCGGTCATATCTGCATAATATGGTTAATAACATGAATTAGATTGATAATAGTGAGTGTAATAAGTGTAGTAATTGTCGTTTCTATCGATCATATAAGCATAATATGCTAATAATATGAGTTAGATTGATAATAATAAGAGTAATGAGTATAGTAATTGTCGTCCTATCGATCATATAAGCATAATATGGCTAATAATGTGAGTTAGATTGATAATAATAAGTGTAATAAGCATAGTAATTGTCGTTCTATCGGTCATATAACCATAATATGGCTAATTATATGAGTTAGATTGATAATAATGAGAGTAATGAGTATAGTAATTGTCGTTCTATCGGATATATTT
>NW_027474638.1:0-33469 GCF_050947335.1 Megachile rotundata | reverse complement strand
ACCATATTATGCAGATATGATCGATAGAACGACAATTACTATACTGATTACTCTTATTATTATCAATCTAACTCATATTATTTGCCATATTATGCTTATATGATCGATAGAACGACAATTACTATACGTATTACTCTTATTATTATCAATCTAACTCATATTATTAGCCATATTATGCTTATATGATCGACAGAACGACAATTACTATACATATTACAATCACTATTATCAATCTAACTCATATTAGTAACCATATTATGCAGATATGATCGATAGAACGACAATTACTATACTCATTACTCTTATTATTATCAATCTAACTTATATTATTAGCCATATTATGCTTATATAATCGACAGAACGACAATTACTATTCTTATTACACTCCCTGTTATCAATCTAACTCATATTATTAACCATATTATGCTTATATGATCGGTAGAACGATAATTACTATACTTATTACTCATAGCATTACCAATCTAACTCATATTATTAGCCATATTATGCTTATATGATCGATAGAACGACTATTACTATACTCATTACTCTTATTATTATCAATCTAACTCATATTATTAGCCATATTATGCTTATATGATCGACAGAACGACAATTACTATTCTTATTACACTCCCTGTTATCAATTTAACTCATATTATTAACCATATTATGCTTATATGATCGATAGAACGACAATTACTATACTTATTACTCTTATTATTATAAATGTATCTCATATTATTAGCCATATAATGCTTATATGATCGATAGAACGACAATTACTATACTTATTACTCTTATTATTATCAATCTAACTCATATTATTAGCCATATTATGCTTATATAAACGACAGAACGACAATTACTATACTTATTACACTCACTATTATCAATCTAACTCATATTATTAACCATATTATGCAGATATGATCGATAGAACGACAATTGCTATACTGATTATTCTTATTATTATCAATCTAACTCATATTATTAGCCATATTATGCTTATATGATCGATAGAACGACAATTACTATACTCATTACTCTTATTATTATCAATCTAACTTATATTATTAGCCATATTATGCTTATATAATCGACAGAACGACAATTACTATTCTTATTACACTCCCTGTTATCAATCTAACTCATATTATTAACCATATTATGCTTATATGATCGGTAGAACGATAATTACTATACTTATTACTCATAGCATTACCAATCTAACTCATATTATTAGCCATATTATGCTTATATGATCGATAGAACGACTATTACTATACTCATTACTCTTATTATTATCAATCTAACTCATATTATTAGCCATATTATGCTTATATGATCGACAGAACGACAATTACTATTCTTATTACACTCCCTGTTATCAATTTAACTCATATTATTAACCATATTATGCTTATATGATCGATAGAACGACAATTACTATACTTATTACTCTTATTATTATAAATGTAACTCATATTATTAGCCATATAATGCTTATATGATCGATAGAACGACAATTACTATACTTATTACTCTTATTATTATCAATCTAACTCATATTATTAGCCATATTATGCTTATATAAACGACAGAACGACAATTACTATACTTATTACACTCACTATTATCAATCTAACTCATATTATTAACCATATTATGCAGATATGATCGATAGAACGACAATTGCTATACTGATTATTCTTATTATTATCAATCTAACTCATATTATTAGCCATATTATGCTTATATGATCGATAGAACGACAATTACTATACTTATTACTCTTATTATTATCAATCTAACTCATATTATTAGCCATATTATGCTTATATGAGCGACAGAACGACAATTACTATACTTATTACACTCACTATTATCAATCTAACTCATATTATTAACCATATTATGCAGATATGATCGATAGAACGACAATTACTATACTGATTACTCTTATTATTATCAATCTAACACATATTATTTGCCATATTATGCTTATATGATCGATAGATCGACAATTACTATACGTATTACTCTTATTATTATCAATCTAACTCATATTATTAGCCATATTATGCTTATATGATCGACAGAACGACAATTACTATACTTATTACACTCACTATTATCAATCTAACTCATATTAGTAACCATATTATGCAGATATGATCGATAGAACGACAATTACTATACTCATTACTCTTATTATTATCAATCTAACTTATATTATTAGACATATTATGCTTATATAATCGACAGAACGACAATTACTATTCTTGTTACACTCCCTGTTATCAATCTAACTCATATTATTAACCATATTATGCTTATATGATCGACAGGACGACAATTACTATTCTTATTACACTCCCTGTTATCAATCTAACTCATATTATTAACCATATTATGCTTATATGATCGGTAGAACGATAATTACTATACTTATTACTGTTATTATTATCAATCTAACTCATATTATTAGCCGAATTATGCTTATATGAGCGATAGAACGACAATTACTATACTCATTACTCTTATTATTATCAATCCAACTCATATTATTAGCCATATTATGCTTATATGATCGATAGAACGACAATTACTATACTCATTACTCTTATTATTATCAATCTAACTCATATTATTAGCCATATTATGCTTATATGATCGATAGAACTACATTTACTATACTCATTACTCTTATTATTATCAATCTAACTCATATTATTAGCCATATTATGCTTATGTGGTCGATAGAACGACAATTACTATACTTATTACCCTTATTATTATCAATCTAACTCATATTATTAGCCATATTATGCTTATATGATCGACAGAACGACAATTACTATACTTATTACACTCACTATTATCAATCTAACTCATATTATTAACCGTATTATGCAGATATGATCGATAGAACGACAATTACTATACTAATTATTCTTATTATTATCAATCTAACTCATATTATTAGCCATATTATGCTTATATGATCGATAGAACGACAATTACTATACTTATTACTCTTATTATTATCAATCTAACTCATATTATTAGCCATATTATGCTTATATGAGCGACAGAACGACAATTACTATACTTCTTACACTCCCTGTTATCAATCTAACTCATATTATTAACCATATTATGCAGATATGATCGATAGAACGACAATTACTATACTCATTACTCTTATTATTATCAATCTAACTCATATTATTAGCCATATTATGCTTATATGATCGACAGAACGACAATTACTATACTTATTACTCTTATTATTATCAATCTAACTCATATTATTAGCCATATTATGCTTATATGATCGACAGAACGACAATTACTATACTTATTACACTCACTATTATCAATCTAACTCATATTATTAACCATATTATGCAGATATGATCGATAGAACGACAATTGCTATACTGATTATTCTTATTATTATCAATCTAACTCATATTATTAGCCATATTATGCTTATATGATCGATAGAACGACAATTACTATACTTATTACTCTTATTATTATCAATCTAACTCATATTATTAGCCATATTATGCTTATATGAGCGACAGAACGACAATTACTATACTTATTACACTCACTATTATCAATCTAACTCATATTATTAACCATATTATGCAGATATGATCGATAGAACGACAATTACTATACTGATTACTCTTATTATTATCAATCTAACTCATATTATTTGCCATATTATGCTTATATGATCGATAGAACGACAATTACTATACGTATTACTCTTATTATTATCAATCTAACTCATATTATTAGCCATATTATGCTTATATGATCGACAGAACGACAATTACTATACATATTACACTCACTATTATCAATCTAACTCATATTAGTAACCATATTATGCAGATATGATCGATAGAACGACAATTACTATACTCATTACTCTTATTATTATCAATCTAACTTATATTATTAGCCATATTATGCTTATATGATCGACAGAACGACAATTACTGTACTTATTACACTCACTATTATCAATCTAACTCATATTATTAACCATATTATGCAGATATGATCGATAGAACGACAATTACTATACTGATAACTCTTATTATTAACAATCCAACTCATATTAGTAGCCATATTATGCTTATATGATCGATAGAACGACAATTACTATACTTATAACTCTTATTATTATCAATCTAACTCATATTATTAGCCATATTATGCTTATATGATCGACAGAACGACAATTACTATACTCATTACTCTTCTTATTATCAATCTTACTCATATTATTTGCCATATTATGCTTATATGATCGACAGGACGACAATTACTATTCTTATTACACTCCCTGTTATCAATCTAACTCATATTAATAACCATATTATGCTTATATGATCGGTAGAACGATAATTACTATACTTATTACTCTTATTATTATCAATCTAACTCATATTATTAGCCGAATTATGCTTATATGATCGATAGAACGACAATTACTATACTCATTACTCTTATTATTATCAATCTAACTCATATTATTAGCCATATTATGCTTATATGATCGATAGAACGACTATTACTATACTCATTACTCTTATTATTATCAATCTAACTCATATTATTAGCCATATTATGCTTATATGATCGACAGAACGACAATTACTATTCTTATTGCACTCCCTGTTATCAATCTAACTCATATTATTAACCATATTATGCTTATATGATCGATAGAACGACAATTACTATACTTATTACTCTTATTATTATAAATGTAACTCATATTATTAGCCATATAATGCTTATATGATCGACAGAACGACAATTACTATACTTATTACACTCACTATTATCAATCTAACTCATATTATTAACCATATTATGCAGATATGATCGATAGAACGACAATTGCTATACTGATTATTCTTATTATTATCAATCTAACTCATATTATTAGCCGAATTATGCTTATATGATCGATAGAACGACAATTACTATACTCATTACTCTTATTATTATCAATCTAACTCATATTATTAGCCATATTATGCTTATATGATCGATAGAACGACAATTACTATACTCATTACTCTTATTATTATCAATCTAACTCATATTATTAGCCATATTATGCTTATATGATCGATAGAACTACATTTACTATACTCATTACTCTTATTATTATCAATCTAACTCATATTATTAGCCATATTATGCTTATGTGGTCGATAGAACGACAATTACTATACTTATTACCCTTATTATTATCAATCTAACTCATATTATTAGCCATATTATGCTTATATGATCGACAGAACGACAATTACTATACTTATTACACTCACTATTATCAATCTAACTCATATTATTAACCGTATTACGCAGATATGATCGATAGAACGACAATTACTATACTGATTATTCTTATTATTATCAATCTAACTCATATTATTAGCCAAATTATGCTTATATGATCGATAGAACGACAATTACTATACTTATTACTCTTATTATTATCAATCTAACTCATATTATTAGCCATATTATGCTTATATGATCGACAGAACGAGAATTACTATACTTATTACACTCACTATTATCAATCTAACTCATATTATTAACCATATTATGCAGATATGATCGATAGAACGACAATTACTACACTGATTACTCTTATTATTATCAATCTAACTCATATTATTTGCCATATTATGCTTATATGATCGATAGAACGACAATTACTATACGTATTACTCTTATTATTATCAATCTAACGCATATTATTAGCCATATTATGCTTATATGATCGACAGAACGACAATTACTATACATATTACACTCACTATTATCAATCTAACTCATATTAGTAACCATATTATGCAGATATGATCGATAGAACGACAATTACTATACTCATTACTCTTATTATTATCAATCTAACTTATATTATTAGCCATATTATGCTTATATAATCGACAGAACGACAATTACTATTCTTATTACACTCCCTGTTATCAATCTAACTCATATTATTAACCATATTATGCTTATATGATCGGTAGAACGATAATTACTATACTTATTACTCATAGCATTACCAATCTAACTCATATTATTAGCCATATTATGCTTATATGATCGATAAGAACGACTATTACTATACTCATTACTCTTATTATTATCAATCTAACTCATATTATTAGCCATATTATGCTTATATGATCGACAGAACGACAATTACTATACTTATTACACTTATTATTATCAATCTAACTCATATTATTAGCCATATTATGCTTATATGATCGACAGAACGACAATTACTATACTTATTACACTCACTATTATCAATCTAACTCATATTATTAACCATATTATGCAGATATGATCGATAGAACGACAATTACTATACTGATTACTCTTATTATTATCAATCTAACTCATATTATTTGCCATATTATGCTTATATGATCGATAGAACGACAATTACTATACGTATTACTCTTATTATTATCAATCTAACTCATATTATTAGCCATATTATGCTTATATGATCGACAGAACGACAATTACTATACATATTACAATCACTATTATCAATCTAACTCATATTAGTAACCATATTATGCAGATATGATCGATAGAACGACAATTACTATACTCATTACTCTTATTATTATCAATCTAACTTATATTATTAGCCATATTATGCTTATATAATCGACAGAACGACAATTACATTCTTATTACACTCCCTGTTATCAATCTAACTCATATTATTAACCATATTATGCTTATATGATCGGTAGAACGATAATTACTATACTTATTACTCATAGCATTACCAATCTAACTCATATTATTAGCCATATTATGCTTATATGATCGATAGAACGACTATTACTATACTCATTACTCTTATTATTATCAATCTAACTCATATTATTAGCCATATTATGCTTATATGATCGACAGAACGACAATTACTATTCTTATTACACTCCCTGTTATCAATTTAACTCATATTATTAACCATATTATGCTTATATGATCGATAGAACGACAATTACTATACTTATTACTCTTATTATTATAAATGTATCTCATATTATTAGCCATATAATGCTTATATGATCGATAGAACGACAATTACTATACTTATTACTCTTATTATTATCAATCTAACTCATATTATTAGCCATATTATGCTTATATAAACGACAGAACGACAATTACTATACTTATTACACTCACTATTATCAATCTAACTCATATTATTAACCATATTATGCAGATATGATCGATAGAACGACAATTGCTATACTGATTATTCTTATTATTATCAATCTAACTCATATTATTAGCCATATTATGCTTATATGATCGATAGAACGACAATTACTATACTCATTACTCTTATTATTATCAATCTAACTTATATTATTAGCCATATTATGCTTATATAATCGACAGAACGACAATTACTATTCTTATTACACTCCCTGTTATCAATCTAACTCATATTATTAGCCATATTATGCTTATATAAACGACAGAACGACAATTACTATACTTATTACACTCACTATTATCAATCTAACTCATATTATTAACCATATTATGCAGATATGATCGATAGAACGACAATTGCTATACTGATTATTCTTATTATTATCAATCTAACTCATATTATTAGCCATATTATGCTTATATGATCGATAGAACGACAATTACTATACTCATTACTCTTATTATTATCAATCTAACTTATATTATTAGCCATATTATGCTTATATAATCGACAGAACGACAATTACTATTCTTATTACACTCCCTGTTATCAATCTAACTCATATTATTAACCATATTATGCTTATATGATCGGTAGAACGATAATTACTATACTTATTACTCATAGCATTACCAATCTAACTCATATTATTAGCCATATTATGCTTATATGATCGATAGAACGACAATTACTATACTTATTACTCTTATTATTATAAATGTAACTCATATTATTAGCCATATAATGCTTATATGATCGATAGAACGACAATTACTATACTTATTACTCTTATTATTATCAATCTAACTCATATTATTAGCCATATTATGCTTATATAAACGACAGAACGACAATTACTATACTTATTACACTCACTATTATCAATCTAACTCATATTATTAACCATATTATGCAGATATGATCGATAGAACGACAATTGCTATACTGATTATTCTTATTATTATCAATCTAACTCATATTATTAGCCATATTATGCTTATATGATCGATAGAACGACAATTACTATACTTATTACTCTTATTATTATCAATCTAACTCATATTATTAGCCATATTATGCTTATATGAGCGACAGAACGACAATTACTATACTTATTACACTCACTATTATCAATCTAACTCATATTATTAACCATATTATGCAGATATGATCGATAGAACGACAATTACTATACTGATTACTCTTATTATTATCAATCTAACACATATTATTTGCCATATTATGCTTATATGATCGATAGATCGACAATTACTATACGTATTACTCTTATTATTATCAATCTAACTCATATTATTAGCCATATTATGCTTATATGATCGACAGAACGACAATTACTATACTTATTACACTCACTATTATCAATCTAACTCATATTAGTAACCATATTATGCAGATATGATCGATAGAACGACAATTACTATACTCATTACTCTTATTATTATCAATCTAACTTATATTATTAGACATATTATGCTTATATAATCGACAGAACGACAATTACTATTCTTGTTACACTCCCTGTTATCAATCTAACTCATATTATTAACCATATTATGCTTATATGATCGACAGGACGACAATTACTATTCTTATTACACTCCCTGTTATCAATCTAACTCATATTATTAACCATATTATGCTTATATGATCGGTAGAACGATAATTACTATACTTATTACTGTTATTATTATCAATCTAACTCATATTATTAGCCGAATTATGCTTATATGAGCGATAGAACGACAATTACTATACTCATTACTCTTATTATTATCAATCCAACTCATATTATTAGCCATATTATGCTTATATGATCGATAGAACGACAATTACTATACTCATTACTCTTATTATTATCAATCTAACTCATATTATTAGCCATATTATGCTTATATGATCGATAGAACTACATTTACTATACTCATTACTCTTATTATTATCAATCTAACTCATATTATTAGCCATATTATGCTTATGTGGTCGATAGAACGACAATTACTATACTTATTACCCTTATTATTATCAATCTAACTCATATTATTAGCCATATTATGCTTATATGATCGACAGAACGACAATTACTATACTTATTACACTCACTATTATCAATCTAACTCATATTATTAACCGTATTATGCAGATATGATCGATAGAACGACAATTACTATACCAATTATTCTTATTATTATCAATCTAACTCATATTATTAGCCATATTATGCTTATATGATCGATAGAACGACAATTACTATACTTATTACTCTTATTATTATCAATCTAACTCATATTATTAGCCATATTATGCTTATATGAGCGACAGAACGACAATTACTATACTTCTTACACTCCCTGTTATCAATCTAACTCATATTATTAACCATATTATGCAGATATGATCGATAGAACGACAATTACTATACTCATTACTCTTATTATTATCAATCTAACTCATATTATTAGCCATATTATGCTTATATAAACGACAGAACGACAATTACTATACTTATTACACTCACTATTATCAATCTAACTCATATTATTAACCATATTATGCAGATATGATCGATAGAACGACAATTGCTATACTGATTATTCTTATTATTATCAATCTAACTCATATTATTAGCCATATTATGCTTATATGATCGATAGAACGACAATTACTATACTTATTACTCTTATTATTATCAATCTAACTCATATTATTAGCCATATTATGCTTATATGAGCGACAGAACGACAATTACTATACTTATTACACTCACTATTATCAATCTAACTCATATTATTAACCATATTATGCAGATATGATCGATAGAACGACAATTACTATACTGATTACTCTTATTATTATCAATCTAACACATATTATTTGCCATATTATGCTTATATGATCGATAGATCGACAATTACTATACGTATTACTCTTATTATTATCAATCTAACTCATATTATTAGCCATATTATGCTTATATGATCGACAGAACGACAATTACTATACTTATTACACTCACTATTATCAATCTAACTCATATTAGTAACCATATTATGCAGATATGATCGATAGAACGACAATTACTATACTCATTACTCTTATTATTATCAATCTAACTTATATTATTAGACATATTATGCTTATATAATCGACAGAACGACAATTACTATTCTTGTTACACTCCCTGTTATCAATCTAACTCATATTATTAACCATATTATGCTTATATGATCGACAGGACGACAATTACTATTCTTATTACACTCCCTGTTATCAATCTAACTCATATTATTAACCATATTATGCTTATATGATCGGTAGAACGATAATTACTATACTTATTACTGTTATTATTATCAATCTAACTCATATTATTAGCCGAATTATGCTTATATGAGCGATAGAACGACAATTACTATACTCATTACTCTTATTATTATCAATCCAACTCATATTATTAGCCATATTATGCTTATATGATCGATAGAACGACAATTACTATACTCATTACTCTTATTATTATCAATCTAACTCATATTATTAGCCATATTATGCTTATATGATCGATAGAACTACATTTACTATACTCATTACTCTTATTATTATCAATCTAACTCATATTATTAGCCATATTATGCTTATGTGGTCGATAGAACGACAATTACTATACTTATTACCCTTATTATTATCAATCTAACTCATATTATTAGCCATATTATGCTTATATGATCGACAGAACGACAATTACTATACTTATTACACTCACTATTATCAATCTAACTCATATTATTAACCGTATTATGCAGATATGATCGATAGAACGACAATTACTATACTAATTATTCTTATTATTATCAATCTAACTCATATTATTAGCCATATTATGCTTATATGATCGATAGAACGACAATTACTATACTTATTACTCTTATTATTATCAATCTAACTCATATTATTAGCCATATTATGCTTATATGAGCGACAGAACGACAATTACTATACTTCTTACACTCCCTGTTATCAATCTAACTCATATTATTAACCATATTATGCAGATATGATCGATAGAACGACAATTACTATACTCATTACTCTTATTATTATCAATCTAACTCATATTATTAGCCATATTATGCTTATATGATCGACAGAACGACAATTACTATACTTATTACTCTTATTATTATCAATCTAACTCATATTATTAGCCATATTATGCTTATATGATCGACAGAACGACAATTACTATACTTATTACACTCACTATTATCAATCTAACTCATATTATTAACCATATTATGCAGATATGATCGATAGAACGACAATTGCTATACTGATTATTCTTATTATTATCAATCTAACTCATATTATTAGCCATATTATGCTTATATGATCGATAGAACGACAATTACTATACTTATTACTCTTATTATTATCAATCTAACTCATATTATTAGCCATATTATGCTTATATGAGCGACAGAACGACAATTACTATACTTATTACACTCACTATTATCAATCTAACTCATATTATTAACCATATTATGCAGATATGATCGATAGAACGACAATTACTATACTGATTACTCTTATTATTATCAATCTAACTCATATTATTTGCCATATTATGCTTATATGATCGATAGAACGACAATTACTATACGTATTACTCTTATTATTATCAATCTAACTCATATTATTAGCCATATTATGCTTATATGATCGACAGAACGACAATTACTATACATATTACACTCACTATTATCAATCTAACTCATATTAGTAACCATATTATGCAGATATGATCGATAGAACGACAATTACTATACTCATTACTCTTATTATTATCAATCTAACTTATATTATTAGCCATATTATGCTTATATGATCGACAGAACGACAATTACTGTACTTATTACACTCACTATTATCAATCTAACTCATATTATTAACCATATTATGCAGATATGATCGATAGAACGACAATTACTATACTGATAACTCTTATTATTAACAATCCAACTCATATTAGTAGCCATATTATGCTTATATGATCGATAGAACGACAATTACTATACTTATAACTCTTATTATTATCAATCTAACTCATATTATTAGCCATATTATGCTTATATGATCGACAGAACGACAATTACTATACTCATTACTCTTCTTATTATCAATCTTACTCATATTATTTGCCATATTATGCTTATATGATCGACAGGACGACAATTACTATTCTTATTACACTCCCTGTTATCAATCTAACTCATATTAATAACCATATTATGCTTATATGATCGGTAGAACGATAATTACTATACTTATTACTCTTATTATTATCAATCTAACTCATATTATTAGCCGAATTATGCTTATATGATCGATAGAACGACAATTACTATACTCATTACTCTTATTATTATCAATCTAACTCATATTATTAGCCATATTATGCTTATATGATCGATAGAACGACTATTACTATACTCATTACTCTTATTATTATCAATCTAACTCATATTATTAGCCATATTATGCTTATATGATCGACAGAACGACAATTACTATTCTTATTGCACTCCCTGTTATCAATCTAACTCATATTATTAACCATATTATGCTTATATGATCGATAGAACGACAATTACTATACTTATTACTCTTATTATTATAAATGTAACTCATATTATTAGCCATATAATGCTTATATGATCGACAGAACGACAATTACTATACTTATTACACTCACTATTATCAATCTAACTCATATTATTAACCATATTATGCAGATATGATCGATAGAACGACAATTGCTATACTGATTATTCTTATTATTATCAATCTAACTCATATTATTAGCCGAATTATGCTTATATGATCGATAGAACGACAATTACTATACTCATTACTCTTATTATTATCAATCTAACTCATATTATTAGCCATATTATGCTTATATGATCGATAGAACGACAATTACTATACTCATTACTCTTATTATTATCAATCTAACTCATATTATTAGCCATATTATGCTTATATGATCGATAGAACTACATTTACTATACTCATTACTCTTATTATTATCAATCTAACTCATATTATTAGCCATATTATGCTTATGTGGTCGATAGAACGACAATTACTATACTTATTACCCTTATTATTATCAATCTAACTCATATTATTAGCCATATTATGCTTATATGATCGACAGAACGACAATTACTATACTTATTACACTCACTATTATCAATCTAACTCATATTATTAACCGTATTACGCAGATATGATCGATAGAACGACAATTACTATACTGATTATTCTTATTATTATCAATCTAACTCATATTATTAGCCAAATTATGCTTATATGATCGATAGAACGACAATTACTATACTTATTACTCTTATTATTATCAATCTAACTCATATTATTAGCCATATTATGCTTATATGATCGACAGAACGAGAATTACTATACTTATTACACTCACTATTATCAATCTAACTCATATTATTAACCATATTATGCAGATATGATCGATAGAACGACAATTACTACACTGATTACTCTTATTATTATCAATCTAACTCATATTATTTGCCATATTATGCTTATATGATCGATAGAACGACAATTACTATACGTATTACTCTTATTATTATCAATCTAACGCATATTATTAGCCATATTATGCTTATATGATCGACAGAACGACAATTACTATACATATTACACTCACTATTATCAATCTAACTCATATTAGTAACCATATTATGCAGATATGATCGATAGAACGACAATTACTATACTCATTACTCTTATTATTATCAATCTAACTTATATTATTAGCCATATTATGCTTATATAATCGACAGAACGACAATTACTATTCTTATTACACTCCCTGTTATCAATCTAACTCATATTATTAACCATATTATGCTTATATGATCGGTAGAACGATAATTACTATACTTATTACTCATAGCATTACCAATCTAACTCATATTATTAGCCATATTATGCTTATATGATCGATAGAACGACTATTACTATACTCATTACTCTTATTATTATCAATCTAACTCATATTATTAGCCATATTATGCTTATATGATCGACAGAACGACAATTACTATACTTATTACACTTATTATTATCAATCTAACTCATATTATTAGCCATATTATGCTTATATGATCGACAGAACGACAATTACTATACTTATTACACTCACTATTATCAATCTAACTCATATTATTAACCATATTATGCAGATATGATCGATAGAACGACAATTACTATACTGATTACTCTTATTATTATCAATCTAACTCATATTATTTGCCATATTATGCTTATATGATCGATAGAACGACAATTACTATACGTATTACTCTTATTATTATCAATCTAACTCATATTATTAGCCATATTATGCTTATATGATCGTCAGAACGACAATTACTATACTTATTACACTCACTATTATCAATCTAACTCATATTATTAACCATATTATGCAGATATGATCGATAGAACGACAATTACTATTCTCATTACTCTTATTATTATCAATCTAACTCATCTTATTAGCCATATTATGCTTATATGATCGACAGAACGACAATTACTATTCTTATTACACTCCCTGTTATCAATCTAACTCATATTATTAACCATATTATGCTTATATGATCGGTAGAACGATAATTACTATACTTATTACTCTTATTATTATCAATCTAACTCATATTATTAGCCAAATTATGCTTATATGATCGATAGAACGACAATTACTATACTTATTACTCTTATTATTATCAATCTAACTCATATTATTAGCCATATTATGCTTATATGATCGGTAGAACGATAATTACTATACTTATTAGTCTTGTTATTATCAATCTAACTCATATTATTAGCCATATTATGCTTATATGATCGATAGAACTACATTTACTATACTCATTACTCTTATTATTATCAATCTAACTCATATTATTAGCCATATTATGCTTATGTGGTCGATAGAACGACAATTACTATACTTATTGCTCTTATTATTATCAACCTAACTCAAATTATTAGCCATATTATGCTTATATGATCGACAGAACGACAATTACTATACTTATTACACTCACTATTATCAATCTAACTCATATTATTAACCATATTATGCAGATATGATCGATAGAACGACAACTACTATACTGATTACTCTTACTATTATCAATCTAACTCATATTATTAGCCATATTATGCTTATATGATCGACAGAACGACAATTACTATACTTATTACACTTATTATTATCAATCTAACTCATATTATTAGCCATATTATGCTTATATGATCGACAGAACGACAATTACTATACTTATTACACTCACTATTATCAATCTAACTCATATCATTAACCATATTATGCAGATATGATCGATAGAACGACAATTACTATACTCATTACTCTTATTATTATCAATCTAACTCATATTAATAACCATATTATGCTTATATGATCGACAGAACGACAATTACTATTCTTATTACACGCCCTGTTATCAATCTAACTCATATTATTAACCATATTATGCTTATATGATCGGTAGAACGATAATTACTATACTTATTACTCTTATTATTATCAATCTAACTCATATTATTAGCCAAATTATGCTTATATGATCGATAGAACGACAATTACGATACTCATTACTCTTATTATTATCAATCTAACTCATATTATTAACCATATTATGCTAATATGATCGATAGAACGACAATTGCTATACTGATTATTCTTATTATTATCAATCTAACTCATATTATTAGCCATATTATGCTTATATGAACGATAGAACGACAATTACTATACTCATTACTCTTATTAATATCAATCTAACACATATTATTGGCCATATTATGCTTATATGATCGATAGGACGACAATTACTATACTTATTACTCTTATTATTAACAATCTAACTCATATTATTAGCCATATTATGCTTATATGATCGATACAACTACATTTACTATACTCATTACTCTTATTATTATCAATCTAACTCATATTATTAGCCATATTATGCTTATACGATCGATAGAACTACATTTACTATACTTATTGCTCTTATTATTATCAATCTAACTCATATTATTAGCCATATTATGCTTATATGATCGACAGAACGACAATTACTATACTTATTACACTCACTATTATCAATCTAACTCATATTATTAACCATATTATGCAGATATGATCGATAGAACGATAATTACTATACTTATTACTCTTATTATTATCAATCTAACTCATATTATTAGCCAAATTATGCTTATATGATCGATAGAACGACAATTACTATACTTATTACTCTTATTATTACCAATCTAACTCATATTATTAGCCATATTATGCTTATATGATCGACAGAACGAGAATTACTATACTTATTACACTCACTATTATTAATCTAACTCATATTATTAACCATATTATGCAGATATGATCGATAGAACGACAATTGCTATACTGATTATTCTTATTATTATCAATCTAACTCATATTATTAGCCATATTATGCTTATATGATCGATAGAACGACAATTACTATACTTATTACTCTTATTATTATCAATCTAACTCATATTATTAGCCATATTATGCTTATATGAGCGACAGAACGACAATTACTATACTTATTACACTCACTATTATCAATCTAACTCATATTATTAACCATATTATGCAGATATGATCGATAGAACGACAATTACTACACTGATTACTCTTATTATTATCAATCTAACTCATATTATTTGCCATATTATGCTTATATGATCGATAGAACGACAATTACTATACGTATTACTCTTATTATTATCAATCTAACTCATATTATTAGCCATATTATGCTTATATGATCGACAGAACGACAATTACTATACATATTACACTCACTATTATCAATCTAACTCATATTAGTAACCATATTATGCAGATATGAGCGATAGAACGACAATTACTATACTCATTACTCTTATTATTATCAATCTAACTTATATTATTAGCCATATTATGCTTATATAATCGACAGAACGACAATTACTATTCTTATTACACTCCCTGTTATCAATCTAACTCATATTATTAACCATATTATGCTTATATGATCGGTAGAACGATAATTACTATACTTATTACTCATGGCATTAGCAATCTAACTCATATTATTAGCCATATTATGCTTATATGATCGATAGAACGACTATTACTATACTCATTACTCTTATTATTATCAATCTAACTCATATTATTAGCCATATTATGCTTATATGATCGACAGAACGACAATTACTATTCTTATTACACTCCCTGTTATCAATCTAACTCATATTATTAACCATGTTATGCTTATATGATCGATAGAACGACAATTACTATACTTATTACTCTTATTATTATAAATGTAACTCATATTATTAGCCATATAATGCTTATATGATCGACAGAACGACAATTACTATACTTATTACACTCACTATTATCAATCTAACTCATATTATTAACCATATTATGCAGATATGATCGATAGAACGACAATTGCTATACTGATTATTCTTATTATTATCAATCTAACTCATATTATTAGCCATATTATGCTTATATGATCGATAGAACGACTATTACTATACTCATTACTCTTATTATTATCAATCTAACTCATATTATTAGCCATATTATGCTTATATGATCGACAGAACGACAATTACTATTCTTATTACACTCCCTGTTATCAATCTAACTCATATTATTAACCATATTATGCTTATATGATCGATAGAACGACAATTACTATACTTATTACTCTTATTATTATAAATGTAACTCATATTATTAGCCATATAATGCTTATATGATCGACAGAACGACAATTACTATACTTATTACACTCACTATTATCAATCTAACTCATATTATTAACCATATTATGCAGATATGATCGATAGAACGACAATTACTACACTGATTACTCTTATTATTATCAATCTAACTCATATTATTTGCCATATTATGCTTATATGATCGATAGAACGACAATTACTATACGTATTACTCTTATTATTATCAATCTAACTCATATTATTAGCCATATTATGCTTATATGATCGACAGAACGACAATTACTATACATATTACACTCACTATTATCAATCTAACTCATATTAGTAACCATATTATGCAGATATGAGCGATAGAACGACAATTACTATTCTTATTACACTCCCTGTTATCAATCTAACTCATATTATTAACCATATTATGCTTATATGATCAATAGAACGACAATTACTATACTTATTACTCTTATTATTATAAATGTAACTCATATTATTAGCCATATAATGCTTATATGATCGACAGAACGACAATTACTATACTTATTACACTCACTATTATCAATCTAACTCATATTATTAACCATATTATGCAGATATGATCGATAGAACGACAATTGCTATACTGATTATTCTTATTATTATCAATCTAACTCATATTATTAGCCGAATTATGCTTATATGATCGATAGAACGACAATTACTATACTCATTACTCTTATTATTATCAATCTAACTCATATTATTAGCCATATTATGCTTATATGATCGATAGAACGACAATTACTATACTCATTACTCTTATTATTATCAATCTAACTCATATTATTAGCCATATTATGCTTATATGATCGATAGAACTACATTTACTATACTCATTACTCTTATTATTATCAATCTAACTCATATTATTAGCCATATTATGCTTATGTGGTCGATAGAACGACAATTACTATACTTATTACCCTTATTATTATCAATCTAACTCATATTATTAACCATATTATGCTTATATGATCGACAGAACGACAATTACTATACTTATTACACTCACTATTATCAATCTAACTCATATTATTAACCGTATTATGCAGATATGATCGATAGAACGACAATTACTATACTGATTATTCTTATTATTATCAATCTAACTCATATTATTAGCCATATTATGCTTATATGATCGACAGAACGAGAATTACTATACTTATTACACTCACTATTATCAATCTAACTCATATTATTAACCATATTATGCAGATATGATCGATAGAACGACAATTGCTATACTGATTATTCTTATTATTATCAATCTAACTCATATTATTAGCCATATTATGCTTATATGATCGATAGAACGACAATTACTATACTTATTACTCTTATTATTATCAATCTAACTCATATTGTTAGCCATATTATGCTTATATGAGCGACAGAACGACAATTACTATACGTATTACTCTTATTATTATCAATCTAACTCATATTATTAGCCATATTATGCTTATATGATCGACAGAACGACAATTACTATACATATTACACTCACTATTATCAATCTAACTCATATTAGTAACCATATTATGCAGATATGATCGAGAGAACGACAATTACTATACTCATTACTCTTATTATTATCAATCTAACTTATATTATTAGCCATATTATGCTTATATAATCGACAGAACGACAATTACTATTCTTATTACACTCCCTGTTATCAATCTAACTCATATTATTAACCATATTATGCTTATATGATCGGTAGAACGATAATTACTATACTTATTACTCATAGCATTACCAATCTAACTCATATTATTAGCCATATTATGCTTATATGATCGATAGAACGACTATTACTATACTCATTACTCTTATTATTATCAATCTAACTCATATTATTAGCCATATTATGCTTATATGATCGACAGAACGACAATTACTATTCTTATTACACTCCCTGTTATCAATCTAACTCATATTATTAACCATATTATGCTTATATGATCGATAGAACGACAATTACTATACTTATTACTCTTATTATTATAAATGTAACTCATATTATTAGCCATATAATGCTTATATGATCGACAGAACGACAATTACTATACTTATTACACTCACTATTATCAATCTAACTCATATTATTAACCATATTATGCAGATATGATCGATAGAACGACAATTGCTATACTGATTATTCTTATTATTATCAATCTAACTCATATTATTAGCCATATTATGCTTATATGATCGACAGAACGACAATTACTATTCTTATTACACTCCCTGTTATCAATCTAACTCATATTATTAACCATATTATGCTTATATGATCGATAGAACGACAATTACTATACTTATTACTCTTATTATTATCAATCTAACTCATATTATTAGCCATATTATGCTTATATGATCGATAGAACGACAATTACTATACTTATTACTCTTATTATTATCAATCTAACTCATATTATTAGCCATATTATGCTTATATGAGCGACAGAACGACAATTACTATACTTATTACACTCACTATTATCAATCTAACTCATATTATTAACCATATTATGCAGATATGATCGACAGAACGACAATTACTACACTGATTACTCTTATTATTATCAATCTAACTCATATTATTTGCCATATTATGCTTATATGATCGATAGAACGACAATTACTATACGTATTACTCTTATTATTATCAATCTAACTCATATTATTAGCCATATTATGCTTATATGATCGACAGAACGACAATTACTATACATATTACACTCACTATTATCAATCTAACTCATATTAGTAACCATATTATGCAGATATGATCGATAGAACGACAATTACTATACTCATTACTCTTATTATTATCAATCTAACTCATATTATTAGCCATATTATGCTTATATGATCGACAGAACGACAATTACTATACTTATTACACTTATTATTATCAATCTAACTCATATTATTAGCCATATTATGCTTATATGATCGACAGAACGACAATTACTATACTTATTACACTCACTATTATCAATCTAACTCATATTATTAACCATATTATGCAGATATGATCGATAGAACGACAATTACTATACTCATTACTCTTATTATTATCAATCTAACTCATATTATTAACCATATTATGCTTATATGATCGACAGAACGACAATTACTATTCTTATTACACGCCCTGTTATCAATCTAACTCATATTATTAACCATATTATGCTTATATGATCGGTAGAACGATAATTACTATACTTATTACTCTTATTATTATCAATCTAACTCATATTATTAGCCAAATTATGCTTATATGATCGATAGAACGACAATTACTATACTCATTACTCTTATTATTATCAATCTAACTCATATTATTAACCATATTATGCTAATATGATCGATAGAACGACAATTGCTATACTGATTATTCTTATTATTATCAATCTAACTCATATTATTAGCCATATTATGCTTATATGAACGATAGAACGACAATTACTATACTCATTACTCTTATTAATATCAATCTAACTCATATTATTGGCCATATTATGCTTATATGATCGATAGGACGACAATTACTATACTTATTACTCTTATTATTAACAATCTAACTCATATTATTAGCCATATTATGCTTATATGATCGATACAACTACATTTACTATACTCATTACTCTTATTATTATCAATCTAACTCATATTATTAGCCATATTATGCTTATACGATCGATAGAACTACATTTACTATACTTATTGCTCTTATTATTATCAATCTAACTCATATTATTAGCCATATTATGCTTATATGATCGACAGAACGACAATTACTATACTTATTACACTCACTATTATCAATCTAACTCATATTATTAACCATATTATGCAGATATGATCGATAGAACGATAATTACTATACTTATTACTCTTATTATTATCAATCTAACTCATATTATTAGCCAAATTATGCTTATATGATCGATAGAACGACAATTACTATACTTATTACTCTTATTATTACCAATCTAACTCATATTATTAGCCATATTATGCTTATATGATCGACAGAACGAGAATTACTATACTTATTACACTCACTATTATTAATCTAACTCATATTATTAACCATATTATGCAGATATGATCGATAGAACGACAATTGCTATACTGATTATTCTTATTATTATCAATCTAACTCATATTATTAGCCATATTATGCTTATATGATCGATAGAACGACAATTACTATACTTATTACTCTTATTATTATCAATCTAACTCATATTATTTGCCATATTATGCTTATATGAGCGACAGAACGACAATTACTATACTTATTACACTCACTATTATCAATCTAACTCATATTATTAACCATATTATGCAGATATGATCGATAGAACGACAATTACTACACTGATTACTCTTATTATTATCAATCTAACTCATATTATTTGCCATATTATGCTTATATGATCGATAGAACGACAATTACTATACGTATTACTCTTATTATTATCAATCTAACTCATATTATTAGCCATATTATGCTTATATGATCGACAGAACGACAATTACTATACATATTACACTCACTATTATCAATCTAACTCATATTAGTAACCATATTATGCAGATATGAGCGATAGAACGACAATTACTATACTCATTACTCTTATTATTATCAATCTAACTTATATTATTAGCCATATTATGCTTATATAATCGACAGAACGACAATTACTATTCTTATTACACTCCCTGTTATCAATCTAACTCATATTATTAACCATATTATGCTTATATGATCGGTAGAACGATAATTACTATACTTATTACTCATGGCATTAGCAATCTAACTCATATTATTAGCCATATTATGCTTATATGATCGATAGAACGACTATTACTATACTCATTACTCTTATTATTATCAATCTAACTCATATTATTAGCCATATTATGCTTATATGATCGACAGAACGACAATTACTATACATATTACTCTTATTATTATCAATCTAACTCATATTAGTAACCATATTATGCAGATATGATCGATAGAACGACAATTACTATACTCATTACTCTTATTATTATCAATCTAACTTATATTATTAGCCATATTATGCTTATATAATCGACAGAACGACAATTACAATTCTTATTACACTCCCTGTTATCAATCTAACTCATATTATTAACCGTATTATGCTTATATGATCGGTAGAACGATAATTACTATACTTATTACTCATAGCATTACCAATCTAACTCATATTATTAGCCATATTATGCTTATATGATCGATAGAACGACTATTACTATACTCATTACTCTTATTATTATCAATCTAACTCATATTATTAGCCATATTATGCTTATATGATCGACAGAACGACAATTACTATTCTTATTACACTCCCTGTTATCAATCTAACTCATATTATTAACCATATTATGCTTATATGATCGATAGAACGACAATTACTATACTTATTACTCTTA
Source organism: Megachile rotundata (assembly GCF_050947335.1). Taxonomy (NCBI): domain Eukaryota; kingdom Metazoa; phylum Arthropoda; class Insecta; order Hymenoptera; family Megachilidae; genus Megachile; species Megachile rotundata. The sequence continues at coordinate 9,675 of NW_027474638.1, read as the reverse complement.
TTATTATCAATCTAACTCATATTATTAGCCATATTATGCTTATATGATCGACAGAACGACAATTACTATACATATTACAATCACTATTATCAATCTAACTCATATTAGTAACCATATTATGCAGATATGATCGATAGAACGACAATTACTATACTCATTACTCTTATTATTATCAATCTAACTTATATTATTAGCCATATTATGCTTATATAATCGACAGAACGACAATTACTATTCTTATTACACTCCCTGTTATCAATCTAACTCATATTATTAACCATATTATGCTTATATGATCGGTAGAACGATAATTACTATACTTATTACTCATAGCATTACCAATCTAACTCATATTATTAGCCATATTATGCTTATATGATCGATAGAACGACTATTACTATACTCATTACTCTTATTATTATCAATCTAACTCATATTATTAGCCATATTATGCTTATATGATCGACAGAACGACAATTACTATTCTTATTACACTCCCTGTTATCAATCTAACTCATATTATTAACCATATTATGCTTATATGATCGATAGAACGACAATTACTATACTTATTACTCTTATTATTATAAATGTAACTCATATTATTAGCCATATAATGCTTATATGATCGATAGAACGACAATTACTATACTTATTACTCTTATTATTATCAATCTAACTCATATTATTAGCCATATTATGCTTATATAAACGACAGAACGACAATTACTATACTTATTACACTCACTATTATCAATCTAACTCATATTATTAACCATATGATGCAGATATGATCGATAGAACGACAATTGCTATACTGATTATTCTTATTATTATCAATCTAACTCATATTATTAGCCATATTATGCTTATATGATCGATAGAACGACAATTACTATACTTATTACTCTTATTATTATCAATCTAACTCATATTATTAGCCATATTATGCTTATATGAGCGACAGAACGACAATTACTATACTTATTACACTCACTATTATCAATCTAACTCATATTATTAACCATATTATGCAGATATGATCGATAGAACGACAATTACTATACTGATTACTCTTATTATTATCAATCTAACACATATTATTTGCCATATTATGCTTATATGATCGATAGATCGACAATTACTATACGTATTACTCTTATTATTATCAATCTAACTCATATTATTAGCCATATTATGTTTATATGATCGACAGAACGACAATTACTATACTTATTACACTCACTATTATCAATCTAACTCATATTAGTAACCATATTATGCAGATATGATCGATAGAACGACAATTACTATACTCATTACTCTTATTATTATCAATCTAACTTATATTATTAGCCATATTATGCTTATATAATCGACAGAACGACAATTACTATTCTTGTTACACTCCCTGTTATCAATCTAACTCATATTATTAACCATATTATGCTTATATGATCGACAGGACGACAATTACTATTCTTATTACACTCCCTGTTATCAATCTAACTCATATTATTAACCATATTATGCTTATATGATCGGTAGAACGATAATTACTATACTTATTACTGTTATTATTATCAATCTAACTCATATTATTAGCCGAATTATGCTTATATGAGCGATAGAACGACAATTACTATACTCATTACTCTTATTATTATCAATCCAACTCATATTATTAGCCATATTATGCTTATATGATCGATAGAACGACAATTACTATACTCATTACTCTTATTATTATCAATCTAACTCATATTATTAGCCATATTATGCTTATATGATCGATAGAACTACATTTACTATACTCATTACTCTTATTATTATCAATCTAACTCATATTATTAGCCATATTATGCTTATGTGGTCGATAGAACGACAATTACTATACTTATTACCCTTACTATTATCAATCTAACTCATATTATTAGCCATATTATGCTTATATGATCGACAGAACGACAATTACTATACTTATTACACGCACTATTATCAATCTAACTCATATTATTAACCGTATTATGCAGATATGATCGATAGAACGACAATTACTATACTGATTATTCTTATTATTATCAATCTAACTCACATTATTAGCCATATTATGCTTATATGATCGATAGAACGACAATTACTATACTTATTACTCTTATTATTATCAATCTAACTCATATTATTAGCCATATTATGCTTATATGAGCGACAGAACGACAATTACTATACTTCTTACACTCACTATTATCAATCTAACTCATATTATTAGCCATATTATGCTTATATGATCGATAGAACTACATTTACTATACTCATTACTCTTATTATTATCAATCTAACTCATATTATTAGCCATATTATGCTTATGTGGTCGATAGAACGACAATTACTATACTTATTACCCTTATTATTATCAATCTAACTCATATTATTAACCATATTATGCTTATATGATCGACAGAACGACAATTACTATACTTATTACACGCACTATTATCAATCTAACTCATATTATTAACCGTATTATGCAGATATGATCGATAGAACGACAATTACTATACTGATTATTCTTATTATTATCAATCTAACTCACATTATTAGCCATATTATGCTTATATGATCGATAGAACGACAATTACTATACTTATTACTCTTATTATTATCAATCTAACTCATATTATTAGCCATATTATGCTTATATGAGCGACAGAACGACAATTACTATACTTCTTACACTCACTATTATCAATCTAACTCATATTATTAACCATATTATGCAGATATGATCGATAGAACGACAATTACTATACTGATTACTCTTATTATTATCAATCTAACTCATATTATTTGCCATATTATGCTTATATGATCGATAGAACGACAATTACTATACGTATTACTCTTATTATTATCAATCTAACTCATATTATTAGCCATATTATGCTTATATGATCGACAGAACGACAATTACTATACATATTACAAGCACTATTATCAATCTAACTCATATTAGTAACCATATTATGCAGATATGATCGATAGAACGACAATTACTATACTCATTACTCTTATTGTTATCAATCTAACTTATATTATTAGCCATATTATGCTTATATAATCGACAGAACGACAATTACTATTCTTATTACACTCCCTGTTATCAATCTAACTCATATTATTAACCATATTATGCTTATATGATCGGTAGAACGATAATTACTATACTTATTACTCATAGCATTACCAATCTAACTCATATTATTAGCCATATTATGCTTATATGATCGATAGAACGACTATTACTATACTCATTACTCATATTATTATCAATCTAACTCATATTATTAGCCATATTATGCTTATATGATCGACAGAACGACAATTACTATTCTTATTACACTCCCTGTTATCAATTTAACTCATATTATTAACCATATTATGCTTATATGATCGATAGAACGACAATTACTATACTTATTACTCTTATTATTATAAATGTAACTCATATTATTAGCCATATAATGCTTATATGATCGATAGAACGACAATTACTATACTTATTACTCTTATTATTATCAATCTAACTCATATTATTAGCCATATTATGCTTATATAAACGACAGAACGACAATTACTATACTTATTACACTCACTATTATCAATCTAACTCATATTATTAACCATATTATGCAGATATGATCGATAGAACGACAATTGCTATACTGATTATTCTTATTATTATCAATCTAACTCATATTATTAGCCATATTATGCTTATATGATCGATAGAACGACAATTACTATACTTATTACTCTTATTATTATCAATCTAACTCATATTATTAGCCATATTATGCTTATATGAGCGACAGAACGACAATTACTATACTTATTACACTCACTATTATCAATCTAACTCATATTATTAACCATATTATGCAGATATGATCGATAGAACGACAATTACTATACTGATTACTCTTATTATTATCAATCTAACACATATTATTTGCCATATTATGCTTATATGATCGATAGATCGACAATTACTATACGTATTACTCTTATTATTATCAATCTAACTCATATTATTAGCCATATTATGCTTATATGATCGACAGAACGACAATTACTATACTTATTACACTCACTATTATCAATCTAACTCATATTAGTAACCATATTATGCTTATATGATCGATAGAACTACATTTACTATACTCATTACTCTTATTATTATCAATCTAACTCATATTATTAGCCATATTATGCTTATGTGGTCGATAGAACGACAATTACTATACTTATTACCCTTATTATTATCAATCTAACTCATATTATTAGCCATATTATGCTTATATGATCGACAGAACGACAATTACTATACTTATTACACTCACTATTATCAATCTAACTCATATTATTAACCGTATTATGCAGATATGATCGATAGAACGACAATTACTATACTGATTATTCTTATTATTATCAATCTAACTCATATTATTAGCCATATTATGCTTATATGATCGATAGAACGACAATTACTATACTTATTACTCTTATTATTATCAATCTAACTCATATTATTAGCCATATTATGCTTATATGAGCGACAGAACGACAATTACTATACTTCTTACACTCACTATTATCAATTCCTTAACTCATATTATTAACCATATTATGCAGATATGATCGATAGAACGACAATTACTATACTCATTACTCTTATTATTATCAATCTAACTCATATTATTAGCCATATTATGCTTATATGATCGACAGAACGACAATTACTATTCTTATTACACTCCCTGTTATCAATCTAACTCATATTATTAACCATGTTATGCTTATATGATCGGTAGAACGATAATTACTATACTTATTACTCTTATTATTATCAATCTAACTCACATTATTAGCCAAATTATGCTTATATGATAGATAGAACGACAATTACTATACTTATTACTCTTATTATTATCAATCTAACTCATATTATTAGCCATATTATGCTTATATGATCGACAGAACGACAATTACTATACTTATTACACTCACTATTATCAATCTAACTCATATTATTAACCATATTATGCAGATATGATCGATAGACACGACAATTGCTATACTGATTATTTCTTATTATTATCAATCTAACTCATATTATTAGCCATATTATGCTTATATGATCGATAGAACGACAATTACTATACTTATTACTCTTATTATTATCAATCTAACTCATATTATTAGCCATATTATGCTTATATGAGCGACAGAACGACAATTACTATACTTATTACACTCACTATTATCAATCTAACTCATATTATTAACCATATTATGCAGATATGATCGATAGAACGACCAATTACTATACTGATTACTCTTATTATTATCAATCTAACTCATATTATTTGCCATATTATGCTTATATGATCGATAGAACGACAATTACTATACGTATTACTCTTATTATTATCAATCTAACTCATATTATTAGCCATATTATGCTTATATGATCGACAGAACGACAATTACTATACATATTACACTCACTATAATCAATCTAACTCATATTAGTAACCATATTATGCAGATATGATCGATAGAACGACAATTACTATACTCATTACTCTTATTATTATCAATCTAACTTATATTATTAAGCCATATTATGCTTATATGATCGACAGAACGACAATTACTGTACTTATTACACTCACTATTATCAATCTAACTCATATTATTAACCATATTATGCAGATATGATCGATAGAACGACAATTACTATACTGATAACTCTTATTATTAACAATCTAACTCATATTAGTAGCCATATTATGCTTATATGATCGATAGAACGACAATTTTATAACTCTTATTATTATCAATCTAACTCATATTATTAGCCATATTATGCTTATATGATCGACAGAACGACAATTACTATACTCATTACTCTTCTTATTATCAATCTTACTCATATTATTTGCCATATTATGCTTATATGATCGACAGGACGACAATTACTATTCTTATTACACTCCCTGTTATCAATCTAACTCATATTATTAACCATATTATGCTTATATGATCGGTAGAACGATAATTACTATACTTATTACTCTTATTATTATCAATCTAACTCATATTATTAGCCGAATTATGCTTATATGATCGATAGAACGACAATTACTATACTCATTACTCTTATTATTATCAATCTAACTCATATTATTAGCCATATTATGCTTATATGATCGATAGAACGACAATTACTATACACATTACTCTTATTATTATCAATCTAACTCATATTATTAGCCATATTATGCTTATATGATCGATAGAACTACATTTACTATACTCATTACTCTTATTATTATCAATCTAACTCATATTATTAGCCATATTATGCTTATGTGGTCGATTGAACGACAATTACTATACTTATTACCCTTATTATTATCAATCTAACTCATATTATTAGCCATATTATGGTTATATGAACGACAGAACGACAATTACAATACTTATTACACTCACTATTATCAATCTAACTCATATTATTCACCATATTATGCAGATATGATCGATAGAACGACAATTACTATACTGATTATTCTTATTATTATCAATAAACTCATATTATTAGCCATATTATGCATATATGATCGATAGAACGACAATTACTATACTTATTACTCTTATTATTATCAATCTAACTCATATTATTAGCCATATTATGCTTATATGATCGACAGAACGACAATTGCTATACTTATTACACTCACTATTATCAATCTAACTCATATTATTAACCATATTATGCAGATATGACCGATAGAACGACAATTACTATACTCATTACTCTTATTATTATCAATCTAACTCATCTTATTAGCCATATAATGCTTATATGATCGACAGAACGACCATTACTATTCTTATTACACTCCCTGTTATCAATCTAACTCATATTATTAACCATGTTATGCTTATATGATCGGTAGAACGATAATTACTATACTTATTACTCTTATTATTATCAATCTAACTCACATTATTAGCCAAATTATGCTTATATGATCGATAGAACGACAATTACTATACTTATGACTCTTATTATTATCAATCTAACTCATATTATTAGCCATATTATGCTTATATGATCGATAGAACGACATTTACTATACTTATTACTCTTATTATTATCAATCTAACTCATATTATTAGCCATATTATGCTTATATGATCGATAGAACTACATTTACTATACTCATTACTCTTATTATTATCAATCTAACTCATATTATCAGCCATATTATGCTTATATGATCGACAGGACGACAATTACTATTCTTATTACACTCCCTGTTATCAATCTAGCTCATATTATTAACCATATTATGCTTACATGATCGGTAGAACGATAATTACTATACTTATTACTCTTATTATTATCAGTCTAACTCATATTATTAGCCGAATTATGCTTATATGATCGATAGAACGACAATTACTATACTCATTACTCTTATTATTATCAATCTAACTCATATTATTAGCCATATTATGCTTATATGATCGATAGAACGACAATTACTATACTCATTACTCTTATTATTATCAATCTAACTCATATTATTAGCCATATTATGCTTAAATGATCGATAGAACTACATTTACTATACTCATTACTCTTATTATTATCAATCTAACTCATATTATTAGACATATTATGCTTATGTAGTCGATAGAACGACAATTACTATACTCATTACTCTTATTATTATCAATCTAACTCATCTTATTAGCCATATAATGCTTATATGATCGACAGAACGACCATTACTATTCTTATTACACTCCCTGTTATCAATCTAACTCATATTATTAACCATGTTATGCTTATATGATCGGTAGAACGATAATTACTATACTTATTACTCTTATTATTATCAATCTAACTCACATTATTAGCCAAATTATGCTTATATGATCGATAGAACGACAATTACTATACTTATGACTCTTATTATTATCAATCTAACTCATATTATTAGCCATATTATGCTTATATGATCGATAGAACGACATTTACTATACTTATTACTCTTATTATTATCAATCTAACTCATATTATTAGCCATATTATGCTTATATGATCGACAGAACGACAATTACTATACTCATTACACTTCTCATTATCAATCTTACTCATATTATTAGCCATATTATGCTTATATGATCGACAGGACGACAATTACTATTCTTATTACACTGCCTGTTATCAATCTAACTCATATTATTAACCATATTATGCTTATATGATCGGTAGAACGATAATTACTATACTTATTACTCTTATTATTATCAATCTAACTCATATTATTAGCCGAATTATGCTTATATGATCGATAGATCGACAATTACTATACTTATGACTCTTATTATTATCAATCTAACTCATATTATTAGCCATATTATGCTTATATGATCGATAGAACGACATTTACTATACTTATTACTCTTATTATTATCAATCTAACTCATATTATTAGCCATATTATGCTTATATGATCGATAGAACTACATTTACTATACTCATTACTCTTATTATTATCAATCTAACTCATATTATTAGCCATATTATGCTTATGTGGTCAATAGAACGACAATTACTATACTTATTACTCTTATTATTATCAATCTAACGCATATTATTAGCCATATTATGCTTATATGATCGACAGAGCGACAATTACTGTACTTATTACACTCACTATTATCAATCTAACTCATATTATTAGCCATATTATGCTTATATGAGCGACAGAACGACAATTACTATACTTCTTACACTCACTATTATCAATCTAACTCATATTATTAACCATATTATGCAGATATGATCGATAGAATGACAATTACAATACTGATTACTCTTATTATTATCAATCTAACTCATATTATTAGCCATATTATGCTTATATGATCGACAGAACGACAATTACTATACTCATTACACTTCTCATTATCAATCTTACTCATATTATTAGCCATATTATGCTTATATGATCGACAGGACGACAATTACTATTCTTATTACACTCCCTGTTATCAATCTAACTCATATTATTAACCATATTATGCTTATATGATCGGTAGAACGATAATTACTATACTTATTACTCTTATTATTATCAATCAAACTCATATTATTAGCCGAATTATGCTTATATGATCGATAGATCGACAATTACTATACTTATGACTCTTATTATTATCAATCTAACTCATATTATTAGCCATATTATGCTTATATGATCGATAGAACGACATTTACTATACTTATTACTCTTATTATTATCAATCTAACTCATATTATTAGCCATATTATGCTTATATGATCGATAGAACTACATTTACTATACTCATTACTCTTATTATTATCAATCTAACTCATATTATTAGCCATATTATGCTTATGTGGTCAATAGAACGACAATTACTATACTTATTACTCTTATTATTATCAATCTAACGCATATTATTAGCCATATTATGCTTATATGATCGACAGAACGACAATTACTGTACTTATTACACTCACTATTATCAATCTAACTCATATTATTAACCATATTATGCAGATATGAT
>NW_027474637.1:0-33491 GCF_050947335.1 Megachile rotundata | reverse complement strand
CTTTTATGATCGATAGAACGACAATTACTATACTTATTACTGTTATTATTATCAATCTAACTCATATTATTGGCCATATTATGCTTATATGATCGATAGAACGACAATTACTATACTTATTACTCTTATTATTATCAATCTAACACATATTATTAACCATATTACGCTAATATGATCGACGGAACGACAATTACTATACATATTATTCTTATTTTTATCAACCCAACTCATATTATTAGCCATATTATGCTTATATGATCGATAGAACGACAAATACTATACTTACTACTCTTATTATTATCAATCTAACTCATATTATTAGCCATATTATGCTTATATGATCGATAGAACGACAATTACTATACTCACTACTCTTAGTATTATCAATCTAACTCATATTATTAGCCATATTATGCTTATATGATCGATAGAACGAGAATTACTATACTCACTACTCTTAGTATTATCAATCTAACTCATATTATTAGCCATATTATACTTATATTATCGATAGAACGACAATTACTATACTTATTACTGTTATTATTATCAATCTGAATCAATATTATTAGCCATATTATGCTTAAATGACCGATAGAACCACAATTACTATACTTATTACTCTTATTATTATCAATCTAACTCATATTCTTAGCCATATTATGCTTATATGATCGATAGAACAACAAATACTAAACTTATTACTCTTATTATTATCAATCTAACTCATATTATTAACCATATTATGCAGATATGATCGATAGAACTACAATTACTATACTCATTACTCTTATTATTATCAATCTGACTCATATTATTAGCCATATTATGCTTAAATGATCGATAGAACGAGAATTACTATACTCACTAATCTTAGTATTATCAATCTAACTCATATTATTAGCCATATTATGCAGATATGATCGATAGAACTACAATTACTATACTCATTACTCTTATTATTATCAATCTAACTCATATTATTAGCCATATTATGCTTATATGATCGATAGAACGACAATTACTATACTCACTACCCTTAGTGTTATCAATCTAACTCATATTATTAGCCATATTATGCAGATATGATCGATAGAACGACAATTACTATACTCATTACTCTTATTATTATCAATCTAACTCGTGCTATTAGCCATATTATGGTTATATGATCGATATAACGACAATTACTATACTTATTACTGTTATTATTATGAATCTAACTCATATTATTAACCATATTATGCAGATATGATCGATAGAACTACAATTACTATACTCATTACTCTTATTATTATCTATCTAACTCATATTATTAGCCATATTATGCTTATATGATCGATAGAATGAGAATTACTATACTCACTACTCTTAGTATTATCAATCTAACTCATATTATTAGCCATATTATGGGTAAATGATCGATAGAACGACAATTACTATACTTATTACTCTTATTATTATCAATCTAACTGGTATTATTAGCCATATTATGCTTATATGATCGATAGAACGACAAATACTATACTTACTACTCTTATTATTATCAATCTACCTCATATTATTGGCCATATTATGCTTATATGATCGATAGAACGACAATTACTATACTCACTACTCTTAGTATTATCAATCTAACTCATATTATTAGCCATATTATGCTTTTATGATCGATAGAACAACAATTACTATACTTATTACTGTTATTATTATCAATCTAACTCATATTATTAGCCATATTATGCTTATATGATCGATAGAACGACAATTACTATACTTATTACTCTTATTATTATCAATCTAACTCATATTATTAACCATATTATGCTAATATGATCGACGGAACGACAATTACTATACATATTATTCTTATTTTTATCAACCCAACTCATATTATTCGCCATATTATGCTTAACTGATCGATAGAACGACAATTACTATACTTATTACTCTTATTACCCATATTATGCTGATCTGATCGATAGAACGACAATCACTATACTTATTACACTCACTATTATCAATCTAACTCATATTATTAACCATATTATGCAGATATGATCGATAGAACGACAATTACTATACTTATTACTCTTATTATTATCAATCTAACTCGTATTATTAGCCATATTATGCTTATATGATCGATAGAACGACAAATACTATACTTACTACTCTTATTATTATCAATCTAACTCATATTATTAGCCATATTATGCTTATATGATCGATAGAACGACAAATACTATACTTATTACTCTTATTATTATCAATCTAACTCATATCATTAACCATATTATGCAGATATGATCGATAGGACTACAATTACTATACTCATTACTCTTATTATTATCAATCTAACTCATATTATTAGCCATATTATGCTTAAATGATCGATAGAACTACAATTACTATACTCATTACTCTTATTATTATCAATCTAACTCATATTATTAGCCATATTATGCTTATATGATCGATAGAACGAGAATTACTATACTCACTACTCTTAGTATTATCAATCTAACTCATATTATTAGCCATATTATGCTCATATTATCGATAGAACGACAATTACTATACTTATTACTGTTATTATTATCAATCTAACTCATATTATTAGCCATATTATGCTTAAATGATCGATAGAACGACAATTACTATAATTATTACTCTTATTATTATCAATCTAACTCGTATTATTAGCCATATTATGCTTATATAATCGATAGAACGACAGATACTATACTTATTACTCTTATTATTATCAATCTAACTCATATTATTAGCCATATTATGGGTAAATGATCGATAGGACGACAATTACTATACTTATTACTCTTATTATTATCAATCTAACTCGTATTATTAGCCATATTATGCTTATATGATCGATAGAACGACAAATACTAAACTTACTACTCTTATTATTATCAATCTACCTCATATTATTGGCCATATTATGCTTATATGATCGATAGAACGACAATTACTATACTCACTACTCTTAGTATTATCAATCTAACTCATATTATTAGCCATATTATGCTTTTATGATCGATAGAACGACAATTACTATACTTATTACTGTTATTATTATCAATCTAACTCATATTATTAGCCATATTATGCTTATATGATCGATAGAACGACAATTACTATACTTATTACTCTTATTATTATCAATCTAACTCATATTATTAACCATATTACGCTAATATGATCGACGGAACGACAATTACTATACATATTATTCTTATTTTTATCAACCCAACTCATATTATTCGCCATATTATGCTTAACTGATCGATAGAACGACAATTACTATACTTATTACTCTTATTACTATGAATCTTACTCATATTATTAGCCATATTAAGCTTATATGATCGATAGAACTACAATTACTATACTCATTACTCTTATTATTATCAATCCAACTCATATTATTACCCATATTATGCTGATCTGATCGATAGAACGACATTCACTATACTTATTACACTCACTATTATCAATCTAACTCATATTATTAACCATATTATGCAGATATGATCGATAGAACGACAATTACTATACTTATTACTCTTATTATTATCAATCTAACTCGTATTATTAGCCATATTATGCTTATATGATCGATGGAACGACAAATACTATACTTACTACTCTTATTATTATCAATCTAACTCATATTATTAGCCATATTATGCTTATATGATCGATAGAACGACAATTACTATACTCACTACTCTTAGTATTATCAATCTAACTCATATTATTAGCCATATTATGCTTCTATGATCGATAGAACGAGAATTACTATACTCACTACTCTTAGTATTATCAATCTAACTCATATTATTAGCCATATTATGCTTATATTATCGATAGAACGACAATTACTATACTTATTACTGTTATTATTATCAATCTGACTCATATTATTAGCCATATTATGCTTAAATGACCGATAGAACCACAATTACTATACTTATTACTCTTATTATTATGAATCTAACTCATATTATTAGCCATATTATGCTTATATGATCGATAGAACGACAAATACTATACTTATTACTCTTATTATTATCAATCTAACTCATATTATTAACCATATTATGCAGATATGATCGATAGAACGACAATTACTATACTCACTACCCTTAGTGTTATCAATCTAACTCATATTATTAGCCATATTATGCAGATATGATCGATAGAACGACAATTACTATACTCATTACTCTTATTATTATCAATCTAACTCGTGCTATTAGCCATATTATGGTTATATGATCGATATAACGACAATTACTATACTTATTACTGTTATTATTATGAATCTAACTCATATTATTCACCATATTATGCAGATATGATCGATAGAACTACAATTACTATACTCATTACTCTTATTATTATCTATCTAACTCATATTACTAGCCATATTATGCTTATATGATCGATAGAATGAGAATTACTATACTCACTACTCTTAGTAATATCAATCTAACTCATATTATTAGCCATATTATGCTTATATGATCGATAGAACGACAATTACTGTACTTATTACTCTTATTATTATCAATCCAACTCATATTATTAGCCATATTATGCTTATATGATCGATAGAACGAGAATTACTATACTCACTACCCTTAGTATTATCAATCGAACTCATATTATTAGCCATAGTATGCTTATATTATCGATAGAACGACAATTACTATACTTATTACTCTTATTATTATCAATCTAACTCATATTATTAGCCATATTATGGTTAAGTGATCGATAGAACGACAATTACTATACTTATAACTCTTATTATTATCAATCTAACTCGTATTATTAGCCATATTATGCAGATATGATCGATAGAACTACAATTACTATACTCATTACTCTTATTATTATCAATCTAACTCATATTATTAGCCATATTATGCTTATATGATCGATAGAACGACAATTACTATACTCACTACCCTTAGTGTTATCAATCTAACTCATATTATTAGCCATATTATGCTTTTATGATCGATAGAACGAGAATTACTATACTCACTAATCTTAGTGTTATCAATCTAACTCATATTGTTAGCCATATTATGCAGATATGATCGATAGAACGACAATTACTATACTTATTACTCTTATTATTATCAATCTAACTCGTATTATTAGCCATATTATGCTTATATGATCGATAGAACGACAAATACTATACTTACTACTCTTATTATTATCAATCTACCTCATATTATTGGCCATTATTATGTTTATATGATCGATAGAACGACAATTACTATACTCACTACTCTTAGTATTATCAATCTAACTCATATTATTAGCCATATTATGCTTTTGTGATCGATAGAACGAGAATTACTATACTCACTAATCTTAGTATTATCAATCTAACTCATATTATTAGCCATATTATGCAGATATGATCGATAGAACTACAATTACTATACTCATTACTCTTATTATTATCAATCTAACTCATATTATTAGCCATATTATGCTTATATGATCGATAGAACGACAAATACTATACTTATTACTCTTATTATTATCAATCTAACTCATATTATTAACCATATTATGCAGATATGATCGATAGAACTACAATTACTATACTCATTACTCTTATTATTATCAATCTAACTCATATTATTAGCCATATTATGCTTAAATGATCGATAGAACGACAATTACTATACTTATTACTCTTATTATTATCAATCTAACTCGTATTATTAGCCATATTATGCTTATATAATCGATAGAACGACAGACACTATACTTATTACTCTTATTATTATCAATCTAACTCATATTATTAGCCATATTATGCAGATATGATCGATAAAACGACAATTACTATACTCATTACTCTTATTATTATCAATCTAACTCGTGCTATTAGCCATATTATGGTTATATGATCGATATAACGACAATTACTATACTTATTACTGTTATTATTATGAATCTAACTCGTATTATTAACCATATTATGCAGATATGATCGATAGAACTACAATTACTATACTCATTACTCTTATTATTATCTATCTAACTCATATTATTAGACATATTATGCTTATATGATCGATAGAATGAGAATTACTATACTCACTACTCTTAGTATTATCAATCTAACTCATATTATTAGCCATATTATGGGTAAATGATCGATAGAACGACAATTACTATACTTATTACTCTTATTATTATCAATCTAACTCGTATTATTAGCCATATTATGCTTATATGATCGATAGAACGACAAATACTATACTTACTACTCTTATTATTATCAATCTACCTCATATTATTGGCCATATTATGCTTATATGATCGATAGAACGACAATTACTATACTCACTACTCTTAGTATTATCAATCTAACTCATATAATTAGCCATATTATGCTTTTATGATCGATAGAACAACAATTACTATACTTATTACTGTTATTATTATCAATCTAACTCATATTATTAGCCATATTATGCTTATATGATCGATAGAACGACAATTACTATACTTATTACTCTTATTATTATCAATCTAACTCATATTATTAACCATATTATGCTAATATGATCGACGGAACGACAATTACTATACATATTATTCTTATTTTTATCAACCCAACTCATATTATTCGCCATATTATGCTTAACTGATCGATAGAACGACAATTACTATACTTATTACTCTTATTACTATGAATCTTACTCATATTATTAGCCATATCAAGCTTATATGATCGATAGAACTACAATTACTATACTAATTACTCTTATTATTATCAATCCAACTCATATTATTACCCATATTATGCTGATCTGATCGATAGAACGACAATCACTATACTTATTACACTCACTATTATCAATCTAACTCATATTATTAACCATATTATGCAGATATGATCGATAGAACGACAATTACTATACTTATTACTCTTATTATTATCAATCTAACTCGTATTATTAGCCATATTATGCTTATATGATCGATAGAACGACAAATACTATGCTTACTACTCTTATTATTATCAATCTAACTCATATTATTAGCCATATTATGCTTATATGATCGATAGAACGACAAATACTATACTTATTACTCTTATTATTATCAATCTAACTCATATTATTAACCATATTATGCAGATATGATCGATAGAACTACAATTACTATACTCATTACTCTTATTATTATCAATCTAACTCATATTATTAGCCATATTATGCTTAAATGATCGATAGAACTACAATTACTATACTCATTACTCTTATTATTATCAATCTAACTCATATTATTAGCCATATTATGCTTATATGATCGATAGAACGAGAATTACTATACTCACTACCCTTAGTATTATCAATCGAACTCATATTATTAGCCATAGTATGCTTATATTATCGATAGAACGACAATGACTATACTTATTACTCTTATTATTATCAATCTAACTGGTATTATTAGCCATATTATGGTTAAATGATCGATAGAACGACAATTACTATACTTATTACTCTTATTATTATCAATCTAACTCGTATTATTAGCCATATTATTCTTATATGATCGATAGAACGACAAATACTATACTTACTACTCTTATTATTATCAATCTAACTCATATTATTAGCCATATTATGCTTATATGATCGATAGAACGACAATTACTATACACACTACTCTTAGTATTATCAATCTAACTCATATTATTAGCCATATTATGCTTATATGATCGATAGAACGAGAATTACTATACTCACTACTCTTAGTATTATCAATCTAACTCATATTATTAGCCATATTATGCAGATATGATCGATAGAACTACAATTACTATACTCATTACTCTTATTATTATCAGTCTAACTCATATTATTAGCCATATTATGCTTATATGATCGATAGAACGACAATTACTATACTCACTACCCTTAGTATTATCAATCTACCTCATATTATTGGCCATATTATGCTTATATGATCGATAGAACGACAATTACTATACTCACTACTCTTAGTATTATCAATCTAACTCATATTATTAGCCATATTATGCTTTTATGATCGATAGAACGAGAATTACTATACTCACTACTCTTAGTATTATCAATCTAACTCATATTATTAGCCATATTATGCAGATATGATCGATAGAACTACAATTACTATACTCATTACTCTTATTATTATCAATCTAACTCATATTATTAGCCATATTATGCTTATATGATCGATAGAACGACAATTACTATACTCACTACCCTTAGTATTATCAATCTAACTCATATTATTAGCCATATTATGCAGATATGATCGATAGAACGACAATTACTATACTCATTACTCTTATTATTATCAATCTAACTCGTGCTATTAGCCATATTATGGTTATATGATCGATATAACGACAATTACTATACTTATTACTGTTATTATTATGAATCTAACTCATATTATTAACCATATTATGCAGATATGATCGATAGAACTACAATTACTATACTCATTACTCTTATTATTATCAATCCAACTCATATTATTAGCCATATTATGCTTATATGATCGATAGAACGAGAATTACTATACTCACTACCCTTAGTATTATCAATCTAACTCATATTATTAGCCATAGTATGCTTATATTATCGATAGAACGACAATTACTATACTTATTACTCTTATTATTATCAATCTAACTCATATTATTAGCCATATTATGGTTAAATGATCGATAGAACGACAATTACTATACTTATTACTCTTATTATTATCAATCTAACTCATACTATTAGCCATATTATGCAGATATGATCGATAGAACTACAATTACTATACTCATTACTCTTATTATTATCAATCTAACTCATATTATTAGCCATATTATGCTTAAATGATCGATAGAACGACAATTACTATACTTATTACTCTTATTATTATCAATCTAACTCGTATTATTAGCCATATTATGCTTATATGATCGATAGAACGACAAATACTATACTTACTACTCTTATTATTATCAATCTAACTCATATTATTAGCCATATTATGCTTATATGATCGATAGAACGACAATTACTATACTCACTACTCTTAGTATTATCAATCTAACTCCTATTATTAGCCATATTATGCTTAAATGATCGATAGAACGACAATTACTATACTTACTACTCTTATTATTATCAATCTAACTCGTATTATTAGCCATATTATGCTTATATGATCGATAGAACGACAAATACCATACTTATTACTCTTATTATTATCACTCTAACTCATATTATTAGCCATATTATGCTTATATGATCGAGAGAACGACAATTACTATACTTATTACTCTTATTATTATCAATCTAACTCATATTATTAGCCATATTATGCTTATATGATCGATAGAACGACAATTACTATACTTATTACTCTTATTATTATGAATCTAACTCATATTATTAGCCATATTATGCTTATATGATCGATAGAACGACAAATACTATACTTATTACTCTTATTATTATCTATCTAACTCATATTATTAACCATATTATGCAGATATGATCGATAGAACTACAATTACTATACTCATTACTCTTATTATTATCAATCTAACTCATATTATTAGCCATATTATGCTTATATGATCGATAGAACGAGAATTACTATACTCACTACTCTTAGTATTATCAATCTGACTCATATTATTAGACATATTATGCTTAAATGACCGATAGAACCACAATTACTATACTTATTACTCTTATTATTATCAGTCTAACTCATATTCTTAGCCATATTATGCTTATATGATCGATAGAACGACAAATACTATACTTATTACTCTTATTATTATCAATCTAACTCATATTATTAACCATATTATGCAGATATGATCGATAGAACTACAATTACTATACTCATTATTCTTATTATTATCAATCTAACTCATATTATTAGCCATATTATGCTTAAATGATCGATAGAACTACAATTACTATACTCATTACTCTTATTATTATCAATCTAACTCATATTATTAGCCATATTATGCTTATATGATCGATAGAACGAGAATTACTATACTCACTACTCTTAGTATTATCAATCTAACTCATATTATTAGCCATATTATGCTTATATTATCGATAGAACGACAATTACTATACTTATTACTGTTATTATTATCAATCTAACTCATATTATTAGCCATATTATGCTTAAATGATCGATAGAACGACAATTACTATACTTATTACTCTTATTATTATCAATCTAACTCGTATTATTAGCCATATTATGCTTATATGATCGATAGAACGACAGATACTATACTTATTACTCTTATTATTATCAATCTAACTCATATTTTTAGCCATATTATGGGTAAATGATCGATAGAACGACAATTACTATACTTATTACTCTTATTATTATCAATCTAACTCGTATTATTAGCCATATTATGCTTATATGATCGATAGAACGACAAATACTATACTTACTACTCTTATTATTATCAATCTACCTCATATTATTGGCCATATTATGCTTATATGATCGATAGAACGACAATTACTATACTCACTGCTCTTAGTATTATCAATCTAACTCATATTATTAGCCATATTATGCTTTTATGATCGATAGAACGACAATTACTATACTTATTACTGTTATTATTATCAATCTAACTCATATTATTAGCCACATTATGCTTATATGATCGATAGAACGACAATTACTATACTTATTACTCTTATTATTATCAATCTAACTCATATTATTAGCCATATTATGCTTATATGATCGATAGAATGAGAATTACTATACTCACTACTCTTAGTATTATCAATCTAACTCATATTATTAGCCATATTATGGGTAAATGATCGATAGAACGACAATTACTATACTTATTACTCTTATTATTATCAATCTAACTCATATTATTAACCATATTATGCTAATATGATCGACGGAACGACAATTACTATACATATTATTCTTATTTTTATCAACCCAACTCATATTATTCGCCATATTATGCTTAACTGATCGATAGAACGACAATTACTATACTTATTACTCTTATTACTATGAATCTTACTCATATTATTAGCCATATCAAGCTTATATGATCGATAGAACTACAATTACTATACTAATTACTCTTATTATTATCAATCCAACTCATATTATTACCCATATTATGCTGATCTGATCGATAGAACGACAATCACTATACTTATTACACTCACTATTATCAATCTAACTCATATTATTAACCATATTATGCAGATATGATCGATAGAACGAGAATTACTATACTCACTACTCTTAGTATTATCAATCTAACTCACATTATTAGCCATATTATACTTATATTATCGATAGAACGACAATTACTATACTTATTACTGTTATTATTATCAATCTGAATCAATATTATTAGCCATATTATGCTTAAATGACCGATAGAACCACAATTACTATACTTATTACTCTTATTATTATCAATCTTACTCATATTATTAGCCATATTATGCTTATATGATCGATAGAACGAGAATTACTATACTCACTACTCTTAGTATTATCAATCTAACTCAAATTATTAGCCATATTATGCTCATATTATCGATAGAACGACAATTACTATACTTATTACTGTTATTATTATCAATCTAACTCATATTATTAGCCATATTATGCTTAAATGATCGATAGAACGACAATTACTATACTTATTACTCTTATTATTATCAATCTAACTCGTATTATTAGCCATATTATGCTTATATGATCGATAGAACGACAGATACTATACTTATTACTCTTATTATTATCAATCTAACTCATATTATTAGCCATATTATGGGTAAATGATCGACGGAACGACAATTACTATACATATTATTCTTATTTTTATCAACCCAACTCATATTATTAGCCATATTATGCTTATATGATCGATAGAACGACAATTACTATACTCACTACCCTTAGTGTTATCAATCTAACTCATATTATTAGCCATATTATGCAGATATGATCGATAGAACGACAATTACTATACTCATTACTCTTATTATTATCAATCTAACTCGTGCTATTAGCCATATTATGGTTATATGATCGATATAACGACAATTACTATACTTATTACTGTTATTATTATGAATCTAACTCATATTATTAACCATATTATGCAGATATGATCGATAGAACTACAATTACTATACTCATTACTCTTATTATTATCTATCTAACTCATATTATTAGCCATATTATGCTTATATGATCGATAGAATGAGAATTACTATACTCACTACTCTTAGTATTATCAATCTAACTCATATTATTAGCCATATTATGGGTAAATGATCGATAGAACGACAATTACTATACTTATTACTCTTATTATTATCAATCTAACTCGTATTATTAGCCATATTATGCTTATATGATCGATAGAACGACAAATACTATACTTACTACTCTTATTATTATCAATCTACCTGATATTATTGGCCATATTATGCTTATATGATCGATAGAACGACAATTACTATACATATTATTCTTATTTTTATCAACCCAACTCATATTATTCGCCATATTATGCTTAGCTGATCGATAGAACGACAATTACTATACTTATTACTCTTATTACTATGAATCTTACTCATATTATTAGCCATATCAAGCTTATATGATCGATAGAACTGCAATTACTATACTAATTACTCTTATTATTATCAATCCAACTCATATTATTACCCATATTATGCTGATCTGATCGATAGAACGACAATCACTATACTTATTACACTCACTATTATCAATCTAACTCATATTATTAACCATATTATGCAGATATGATCGATAGAACGACAATTACTATACTTATTACTGTTATTATTATCAATCTAACTCATATTATTAGCCATATTATGCTTATATGATCGATAGAACGACAAATACTATACTTATTACTCTTATTATTATCAATCTAACTCATATTATTAACCATATTATGCAGATATGATCGATAGAACTACAATTACTATACTCATTACTCTTATTATTATCAATCTAACTCATATTATTAGCCATATTATGCTTAAATGATGGATAGAACCACAATTACTATACTCATTACTCTTATTATTATCAATCTAACTCATATTATTAGCCATATTATGCTTATATGATCGATAGAACGAGAATTACTATACTCACTACTCTTAGTATTATCAATCTAACTCATATTATTAGCCATATTATGCTCATATTATCGATAGAACGACAATTACTATACTTATTACTGTTATTATTATCAATCTAACTCATATTATTAGCCATATTATGCTTAAATGATCGATAGAACGACAATTACTATACTTATTACTCTTATTATTATCAATCTAACTCGTATTATTAGCCATATTATGCTTATATGATCGATAGAACGACAGATACTATACTTATTACTCTTATTATTATCAATCTAACTCATATTATTAGCCATATTATGGGTAAATGATCGATAGAACGACAATTACTATACTTATTACTCTTATTATTATCAATCTAACTCGTATTATTAGCCATATTATGCTTATATGATCGATAGAACGACAAATACTATACTTACTACTCTTATTATTATCAATCTACCTCATATTATGGGCCATATTTTGCTTATATGATCGATAGAACGACAATTACTATACTCACTACTCTTAGTATTATCAATCTAACACATATTATTAACCATATTACGCTAATATGATCGACGGAACGACAATTACTATACATATTATTCTTATTTTTATCAACCCAACTCATATTATTAGCCATATTATGCTTATATGATCGATAGAACGACAAATACTATACTTACTACTCTTATTATTATCAATCTAACTCATATTATTAGCCATATTATGCTTATATGATCGATAGAACGACAATTACTAGACTCACTACTCTTAGTATTATCAATCTAACTCATATTATTAGCCATATTATGCTTATATGATCGATAGAACGAGAATTACTATACTCACTACTCTTAGTATTATCAATCTAACTCATATTATTAGCCATATTATACTTATATTATCGATAGAACGACAATTACTATACTTATTACTGTTATTATTATCAATCTGAATCAATATTATTAGCCATATTATGCTTAAATGACCGATAGAACCACAATTACTATACTTATTACTCTTATTATTATCAATCTAACTCATATTCTTAGCCATATTATGCTTATATGATCGATAGAACAACAAATACTAAACTTATTACTCTTATTATTATCAATCTAACTCATATTATTAACCATATTATGCAGATATGATCGATAGAACTACAATTACTATACTCATTACTCTTATTATTATCAATCTGACTCATATTATTAGCCATATTATGCTTAAATGATCGATAGAACGAGAATTACTATACTCACTAATCTTAGTATTATCAATCTAACTCATATTATTAGCCATATTATGCAGATATGATCGATAGAACTACAATTACTATACTCATTACTCTTATTATTATCAATCTAACTCATATTATTAGCCATATTATGCTTATATGATCGATAGAACGACAATTACTATACTCACTACCCTTAGTGTTATCAATCTAACTCATATTATTAGCCATATTACGCAGATATGATCGATAGAACGACAATTACTATACTCATTACTCTTATTATTATCAATCTAACTCGTGCTATTAGCCATATTATGGTTATATGATCGACATAACGACAATTACTATACTTATTACTGTTATTATTATGAATCTAACTCATATTATTAACCATATTATGCAGATATGATCGATAGAACGACAATTACTATACTTATTACTCTTATTATTATCAATCTAACTCGTATTATTAGCCATATTATGCTTATATGATCGATAGAACGACAAATACTATACTTACTACTCTTATTATTATCAATCTAACTCATATTATTAGCCATATTATGCTTATATGATCGATAGAACGACAAATACTATACTTATTACTCTTATTATTATCAATCTAACTCATATTATTAACCATATTATGCAGATATGATCGATAGAACTACAATTACTATACTCATTACTCTTATTATTATCAATCTAACTCATATTATTAGCCATATTATGCTTAAATGATGGATAGAACTACAATTACTATACTCATTACTCTTATTATTATCAATCTAACTCATATTATTAGCCATATTATGCTTATATGATCGATAGAACGAGAATTACTATACTCACTACTCTTAGTATTATCAATCTAACTCATATTATTAGCCATATTATGCTCATATTATCGATAGAACGACAATTACTATACTTATTACTGTTATTATTATCAATCTAACTCATATTATTAGCCATATTATGCTTAAATGATCGATAGAACGACAATTACTATACTTATTACTCTTATTATTATCAATCTAACTCGTATTATTAGCCATATTATGCTTATATGATCGATAGAACGACAGATACTATACTTATTACTCTTATTATTATCAATCTAACTCATATTATTAGCCATATTATGGGTAAATGATCGATAGAACGACAATTACTATACTTATTACTCTTATTATTATCAATCTAACTCGTATTATTAGCCATATTATGCTTATATGATCGATAGAACGACAAATACTATACTTACTACTCTTATTATTATCAATCTACCTCATATTATTGGCCATATTATGCTTATATGATCGATAGAACGACAATTACTATACTCACTACTCTTAGTATTATCAATCTAACTCATATTATTAGCCATATTATGCTTTTATGATCGATAGAACGACAATTACTATACTTATTACTGTTATTATTATCAATCTAACTCATATTATTGGCCATATTATGCTTATATGATCGATAGAACGACAATTACTATACTTATTACTCTTATTATTATCAATCTAACACATATTATTAACCATATTACGCTAATATGATCGACGGAACGACAATTACTATACATATTATTCTTATTTTTATCAACCCAACTCATATTATTAGCCATATTATGCTTATATGATCGATAGAACGACAAATACTATACTTACTACTCTTATTATTATCAATCTAACTCATATTATTAGCCATATTATGCTTATATGATCGATAGAACGACAATTACTATACTCACTACTCTTAGTATTATCAATCTAACTCATATTATTAGCCATATTATGCTTATATGATCGATAGAACGAGAATTACTATACTCACTACTCTTAGTATTATCAATCTAACTCATATTATTAGCCATATTATACTTATATTATCGATAGAACGACAATTACTATACTTATTACTGTTATTATTATCAATCTGAATCAATATTATTAGCCATATTATGCTTAAATGACCGATAGAACCACAATTACTATACTTATTACTCTTATTATTATCAATCTAACTCATATTCTTAGCCATATTATGCTTATATGATCGATAGAACAACAAATACTAAACTTATTACTCTTATTATTATCAATCTAACTCATATTATTAACCATATTATGCAGATATGATCGATAGAACTACAATTACTATACTCATTACTCTTATTATTATCAATCTGACTCATATTATTAGCCATATTATGCTTAAATGATCGATAGAACGAGAATTACTATACTCACTAATCTTAGTATTATCAATCTAACTCATATTATTAGCCATATTATGCAGATATGATCGATAGAACTACAATTACTATACTCATTACTCTTATTATTATCAATCTAACTCATATTATTAGCCATATTATGCTTATATGATCGATAGAACGACAATTACTATACTCACTACCCTTAGTGTTATCAATCTAACTCATATTATTAGCCATATTATGCAGATATGATCGATAGAACGACAATTACTATACTCATTACTCTTATTATTATCAATCTAACTCGTGCTATTAGCCATATTATGGTTATATGATCGATATAACGACAATTACTATACTTATTACTGTTATTATTATGAATCTAACTCATATTATTAACCATATTATGCAGATATGATCGATAGAACTACAATTACTATACTCATTACTCTTATTATTATCTATCTAACTCATATTATTAGCCATATTATGCTTATATGATCGATAGAATGAGAATTACTATACTCACTACTCTTAGTATTATCAATCTAACTCATATTATTAGCCATATTATGGGTAAATGATCGATAGAACGACAATTACTATACTTATTACTCTTATTATTATCAATCTAACTCGTATTATTAGCCATATTATGCTTATATGATCGATAGAACGACAAATACTATACTTACTACTCTTATTATTATCAATCTACCTCATATTATTGGCCATATTATGCTTATATGATCGATAGAACGACAATTACTATACTCACTACTCTTAGTATTATCAATCTAACTCATATTATTAGCCATATTATGCTTTTATGATCGATAGAACAACAATTACTATACTTATTACTGTTATTATTATCAATCTAACTCATATTATTAGCCATATTATGCTTATATGATCGATAGAACGACAATTACTATACTTATTACTCTTATTATTATCAATCTAACTCATATTATTAACCATATTATGCTAATATGATCGACGGAACGACAATTACTATACATATTATTCTTATTTTTATCAACCCAACTCATATTATTCGCCATATTATGCTTAACTGATCGATAGAACGACAATTACTATACTTATTACTCTTATTACTATGAATCTTACTCATATTATTAGCCATATCAAGCTTATATGATCGATAGAACTACAATTACTATACTAATTACTCTTATTATTATCAATCCAACTCATATTATTACCCATATTATGCTGATCTGATCGATAGAACGACAATCACTATACTTATTACACTCACTATTATCAATCTAACTCATACTATTAACCATATTATGCAGATATGATCGATAGAACGACAATTACTATACTTATTACTCTTATTATTATCAATCTAACTCGTATTATTAGCCATATTATGCTTATATGATCGATAGAACGACAAATACTATACTTACTACTCTTATTATTATCAATCTAACTCATATTATTAGCCATATTATGCTTATATGATCGATAGAACGACAAATACTATACTTATTACTCTTATTATTATCAATCTAACTCATATCATTAACCATATTATGCAGATATGATCGATAGAACTACAATTACTATACTCATTACTCTTATTATTATCAATCTAACTCATATTATTAGCCATATTATGCTTAAATGATCGATAGAACTACAATTACTATACTCATTACTCTTATTATTATCAATCTAACTCATATTATTAGCCATATTATGCTTATATGATCGATAGAACGAGAATTACTATACTCACTACTCTTAGTATTATCAATCTAACTCATATTATTAGCCATATTATGCTCATATTATCGATAGAACGACAATTACTATACTTATTACTGTTATTATTATCAATCTAACTCATATTATTAGCCATATTATGCTTAAATGATCGATAGAACGACAATTACTATAATTATTACTCTTATTATTATCAATCTAACTCGTATTATTAGCCATATTATGCTTATATAATCGATAGAACGACAGATACTATACTTATTACTCTTATTATTATCAATCTAACTCATATTATTAGCCATATTATGGGTAAATGATCGATAGAACGACAATTACTATACTTATTACTCTTATTATTATCAATCTAACTCGTATTATTAGCCATATTATGCTTATATGATCGATAGAACGACAATTACTATACTTATTACTCTTATTATTATCAATCTAACTCATATTATTAACCATATTACGCTAATATGATCGACGGAACGACAATTACTATACATATTATTCTTATTTTTATCAACCCAACTCATATTATTCGCCATATTATGCTTAACTGATCGATAGAACGACAATTACTATACTTATTACTCTTATTACTATGAATCTTACTCATATTATTAGCCATATTAAGCTTATATGATCGATAGAACTACAATTACTCTACTCATTACTCTTATTATTATCAATCCAACTCATATTATTACCCATATTATGCTGATCTGATCGATAGAACGACATTCACTATACTTATTACACTCACTATTATCAATCTAACTCATATTATTAACCATATTATGCAGATATGATCGATAGAACGACAATTACTATACTTATTACTCTTATTATTATCAATCTAACTCGTATTATTAGCCATATTATGCTTATATGATCGATGGAACGACAAATACTATACTTACTACTCTTATTATTATCAATCTAACTCATATTATTAGCCATATTATGCTTATATGATCGATAGAACGACAATTACTATACTCACTACTCTTAGTATTATCAATCTAACTCATATTATTAGCCATATTATGCTTCTATGATCGATAGAACGAGAATTACTATACTCACTACTCTTAGTCTTATCAATCTAACTCATATTATTAGCCATATTATGCTTATATTATCGATAGAACGACAATTACTATACTTATTACTGTTATTATTATCAATCTGACTCATATTATTAGCCATATTATGCTTAAATGACCGATAGAACCACAATTACTATACTTATTACTCTTATTATTATCAATCTAACTCATATTCTTAGCCATATTATGCTTATATGATCGATAGAACGACAAATACTATACTTATTACTCTTATTATTATCAATCTAACTCGTATTATTAGCCATATTATGCAGATATGATCGATAGAACTACAATTACTATACTCATTACTCTTATTATTATCAATCTAACTCATATTATTAGCCATATTATGCTTATATGATCGATAGAACGACAATTACTATACTCACTACCCTTAGTGTTATCAATCTAACTCATATTATTAGCCATATTATGCAGATATGATCGATAGAACGACAATTACTATACTCATTACTCTTATTATTATCAATCTAACTCGTGCTATTAGCCATATTATGGTTATATGATCGATATAACGACAATTACTATACTTATTACTGTTATTATTATGAATCTAACTCATATTATTCACCATATTATGCAGATATAATCGATAGAACTACAATTACTATACTCATTACTCTTATTATTATCTATCTAACTCATATTACTAGCCATATTATGCTTATATGATCGATAGAATGAGAATTACTATACTCACTACTCTTAGTAATATCAATCTAACTCATATTATTAGCCATATTATGCTTATATGATCGATAGAACGACAATTACTGTACTTATTACTCTTATTATTATCAATCCAACTCATATTATTAGCCATATTATGCTTATATGATCGATAGAACGAGAATTACTATACTCACTACCCTTAGTATTATCAATCGAACTCATATTATTAGCCATAGTATGCTTATATTATCGATAGAACGACAATTACTATACTTATTACTCTTATTATTATCAATCTAACTCATATTATTAGCCATATTATGGTTAAGTGATCGATAGAACGACAATTACTATACTTATAACTCTTATTGTTATCAATCTAACTCGTATTATTAGCCATATTATGCAGATATGATCGATAGAACTACAATTACTATACTCATTACTCTTATTATTATCAATCTAACTCATATTATTAGCCATATTATGCTTATATGATCGATAGAACGACAATTACTATACTCACTACCCTTAGTGTTATCAATCTAACTCATATTATTAGCCATATTATGCTTTTATGATCGATAGAACGAGAATTACTATACTCACTAATCTTAGTGTTATCAATCTAACTCATATTATTAGCCATATTATGCAGATATGATCGATAGAACGACAATTACTATACTTATTACTCTTATTATTATCAATCTAACTCGTATTATTAGCCATATTATGCTTATATGATCGATAGAACGACAAATACTATACTTACTACTCTTATTATTATCAATCTACCTCATATTATTGGCCATATTATGTTTATATGATCGATAGAACGACAATTACTATACTCACTACTCTTAGTATTATCAATCTAACTCATATTATTAGCCATATTATGCTTTTATGATCGATAGAACGAGAATTACTATACTCACTAATCTTAGTATTATCAATCTAACTCATATTATTAGCCATATTATGCAGATATGATCGATAGAACTACAATTACTATACTCATTACTCTTATTATTATCAATCTAACTCATATTATTAGCCATATTATGCTTATATGATCGATAGAACGACAAATACTATACTTATTACTCTTATTATTATCAATCTAACTCATATTATTAACCATATTATGCAGATATGATCGATAGAACTACAATTACTATACTCATTACTCTTATTATTATCAATCTAACTCATATTATTAGCCATATTATGCTTAAATGATCGATAGAACGACAATTACTATACTTATTACTCTTATTATTATCAATCTAACTCGTATTATTAGCCATATTATGCTTATATAATCGATAGAACGACAGATACTATACTTATTACTCTTATTATTATCAATCTAACTCATATTATTAGCCATATTATGGGTAAATGATCGATAGAACGACAATTACTATACTTATTACTCTTATTATTATCAATCTAACTCGTATTATTAGCCATATTATGCTTATATGATCGATAGAACGACAAATACTATACTTACTACTCTTATTATTATCAATCTACCTCATATTATTGGCCATATTATGCTTATATGATCGATAGAACGACAATTACTATACATATTATTCTTATTTTTATCAACCCAACTCATATTATTCGCCATATTATGCTTAACTGATCGATAGAACGACAATTACTATACTTATTACTCTTATTACTATGAATCTTACTCATATTATTAGCCATATTAAGCTTATATGATCGATAGAACTACAATTACTATACTCATTACTCTTATTATTATCAATCCAACTCATATTATTACCCATATTATGCTGATCTGATCGATAGAACGACATTCACTATACTTATTACACTCACTATTATCAATCTACCTCATATTATTAACCATATTATGCAGATATGATCGATAGAACGACAATTACTATACTTATTACTCTTATTATTATCAATCTAACTCGTATTATTAGCCATATTATGCTTATATGATCGATAGAACGACAAATACTATACTTACTACTCTTATTATTATCAATCTAACTCATATTATTAGCCATATTATGCAGATATGATCGATAGAACGACAATTACTATACTCATTACTCTTATTATTATCAATCTAACTCGTGCTATTAGCCATATTATGGTTATATGATCGATATAACGACAATTACTATACTTATTACTGTTATTATTATGAATCTAACTCGTATTATTAACCATATTATGCAGATATGATCGATAGAACTACAATTACTATACTCATTACTCTTATTATTATCTATCTAACTCATATTATTAGACATATTATGCTTATATGATCGATAGAATGAGAATTACTATACTCACTACTCTTAGTATTATCAATCTAACTCATATTATTAGCCATATTATGGGTAAATGATCGATAGAACGACAATTACTATACTTATTACTCTTATTATTATCAATCTAACTCGTATTATTAGCCATATTATGCTTATATGATCGATAGAACGACAAATACTATACTTACTACTCTTATTATTATCAATCTACCTCATATTATTGGCCATATTATGCTTATATGATCGATAGAACGACAATTACTATACTCACTACTCTTAGTATTATCAATCTAACTCATATTATTAGCCATATTATGCTTTTATGATCGATAGAACAACAATTACTATACTTATTACTGTTATTATTATCAATCTAACTCATATTATTAGCCATATTATGCTTATATGATCGATAGAACGACAATTACTATACTTATTACTCTTATTATTATCAATCTAACTCATATTATTAACCATATTATGCTAATATGATCGACGGAACGACAATTACTATACATATTATTCTTATTTTTATCAACCCAACTCATATTATTCGCCATATTATGCTTAACTGATCGATAGAACGACAATTACTATACTTATTACTCTTATTACTATGAATCTTACTCATATTATTAGCCATATCAAGCTTATATGATCGATAGAACTACAATTACTATACTAATTACTCTTATTATTATCAATCCAACTCATATTATTACCCATATTATGCTGATCTGATCGATAGAACGACAATCACTATACTTATTACACTCACTATTATCAATCTAACTCATATTATTAACCATATTATGCAGATATGATCGATAGAACGACAATTACTATACTTATTACTCTTATTATTATCAATCTAACTCGTATTATTAGCCATATTATGCTTATATGATCGATAGAACGACAAATACTATACTTACTACTCTTATTATTATCAATCTAACTCATATTATTAGCCATATTATGCTTATATGATCGATAGAACGACAAATACTATACTTATTACTCTTATTATTATCAATCTAACTCATATTATTAACCATATTATGCAGATATGATCGATAGAACTACAATTACTATACTCATTACTCTTATTATTATCAATCTAACTCATATTATTAGCCATATTATGCTTAAATGATGGATAGAACTACAATTACTATACTCATTACTCTTATTATTATCAATCTAACTCATATTATTAGCCATATTATGCTTATATGATCGATAGAACGACAAATACTATACTTATTACTCTTATTATTATCAATCTAACTCGTATTATTAGCCATATTATGCTTTTATGATCGATAGAACAACAATTACTATACTTATTACTGTTATTATTATCAATCTAACTCATATTATTAGCCATATTATGCTTATATGATCGATAGAACGACAATTACTATACTTATTACTCTTATTATTATCAATCTAACTCATATTATTAACCATATTATGCTAATATGATCGACGGAACGACAATTACTATACATATTATTCTTATTTTTATCAACCCAACTCATATTATTCGCCATATTATGCTTAACTGATCGATAGAACGACAATTACTATACTTATTACTCTTATTACTATGAATCTTACTCATATTATTAGCCATATCAAGCTTATATGATCGATAGAACTACAATTACTATACTAATTACTCTTATTATTATCAATCCAACTCATATTATTACCCATATTATGCTGATCTGATCGATAGAACGACAATCACTATACTTATTACACTCACTATTATCAATCTAACTCATATTATTAACCATATTATGCAGATATGATCGATAGAACGACAATTACTATACTTATTACTCTTATTATTATCAATCTAACTCGTATTATTAGCCATATTATGCTTATATGATCGATAGAACGACAAATACTATACTTACTACTCTTATTATTATCAATCTAACTCATATTATTAGCCATATTATGCTTATATGATCGATAGAACGACAAATACTATACTTATTACTCTTATTATTATCAATCTAACTCATATTATTAACCATATTATGCAGATATGATCGATAGAACTACAATTACTATACTCATTACTCTTATTATTATCAATCTAACTCATATTATTAGCCATATTATGCTTAAATGATGGATAGAACTACAATTACTATACTCATTACTCTTATTATTATCAATCTAACTCATATTATTAGCCATATTATGCTTATATGATCGATAGAACGAGAATTACTATACTCACTACTCTTAGTATTATCAATCTAACTCATATTATTAGCCATATTATGCTCATATTATCGATAGAACGACAATTACTATACTTATTACTGTTATTATTATCAATCTAACTCATATTATTAGCCATATTATGCTTAAATGATCGATAGAACGACAATTACTATACTTATTACTCTTATTATTATCAATCTAACTCGTATTATTAGCCATATTATGCTTATATGATCGATAGAACGACAGATACTATACTTATTACTCTTATTATTATCAATCTAACTCATATTATTAGCCATATTATGGGTAAATGATCGATAGAACGACAATTACTATACTTATTACTCTTATTATTATCAATCTAACTCGTATTATTAGCCATATTATGCTTATATGATCGATAGAACGACAAATACTATACTTACTACTCTTATTATTATCAATCTACCTCATATTATTGGCCATATTATGCTTATATGATCGATAGAACGACAATTACTATACTCACTACTCTTAGTATTATCAATCTAACTCATATTATTAGCCATATTATGCTTTTATGATCGATAGAACGACAATTACTATACTTATTACTGTTATTATTATCAATCTAACTCATATTATTGGCCATATTATGCTTATATGATCGATAGAACGACAATTACTATACTTATTACTCTTATTATTATCAATCTAACACATATTATTAACCATATTACGCTAATATGATCGACGGAACGACAATTACTATACATATTATTCTTATTTTTATCAACCCAACTCATATTATTAGCCATATTATGCTTATATGATCGATAGAACGACAAATACTATACTTACTACTCTTATTATTATCAATCTAACTCATATTATTAGCCATATTATGCTTATATGATCGATAGAACGACAATTACTATACTCACTACTCTTAGTATTATCAATCTAACTCATATTATTAGCCATATTATGCTTATATGATCGATAGAACGAGAATTACTATACTCACTACTCTTAGTATTATCAATCTAACTCATATTATTAGCCATATTATACTTATATTATCGATAGAACGACAATTACTATACTTATTACTGTTATTATTATCAATCTGAATCAATATTATTAGCCATATTATGCTTAAATGACCGATAGAACCACAATTACTATACTTATTACTCTTATTATTATCAATCTAACTCATATTCTTAGCCATATTATGCTTATATGATCGATAGAACAACAAATACTAAACTTATTACTCTTATTATTATCAATCTAACTCATATTATTAACCATATTATGCAGATATGATCGATAGAACTACAATTACTATACTCATTACTCTTATTATTATCAATCTGACTCATATTATTAGCCATATTATGCTTAAATGATCGATAGAACGAGAATTACTATACTCACTAATCTTAGTATTATCAATCTAACTCATATTATTAGCCATATTATGCAGATATGATCGATAGAACT
The DNA here is from genome assembly GCF_050947335.1 of Megachile rotundata. Lineage (NCBI taxonomy): Eukaryota > Metazoa > Arthropoda > Insecta > Hymenoptera > Megachilidae > Megachile > Megachile rotundata. The sequence continues at coordinate 7,095 of NW_027474637.1, read as the reverse complement.
ACAATTACTATACTCATTACTCTTATTATTATCAATCTAACTCATATTATTAGCCATATTATGCTTATATGATCGATAGAACGACAATTACTATACTCACTACCCTTAGTGTTATCAATCTAACTCATATTATTAGCCATATTATGCAGATATGATCGATAGAACGACAATTACTATACTCATTACTCTTATTATTATCAATCTAACTCGTGCTATTAGCCATATTATGGTTATATGATCGATATAACGACAATTACTATACTTATTACTGTTATTATTATGAATCTAACTCATATTATTAACCATATTATGCAGATATGATCGATAGAACTACAATTACTATACTCATTACTCTTATTATTATCTATCTAACTCATATTATTAGCCATATTATGCTTATATGATCGATAGAATGAGAATTACTATACTCACTACTCTTAGTATTATCAATCTAACTCATATTATTAGCCATATTATGGGTAAATGATCGATAGAACGACAATTACTATACTTATTACTCTTATTATTATCAATCTAACTCGTATTATTAGCCATATTATGCTTATATGATCGATAGAACGACAAATACTATACTTACTACTCTTATTATTATCAATCTACCTCATATTATTGGCCATATTATGCTTATATGATCGATAGAACGACAATTACTATACTCACTACTCTTAGTATTATCAATCTAACTCATATTATTAGCCATATTATGCTTTTATGATCGATAGAACAACAATTACTATACTTATTACTGTTATTATTATCAATCTAACTCATATTATTAGCCATATTATGCTTATATGATCGATAGAACGACAATTACTATACTTATTACTCTTATTATTATCAATCTAACTCATATTATTAACCATATTATGCTAATATGATCGACGGAACGACAATTACTATACATATTATTCTTATTTTTATCAACCCAACTCATATTATTCGCCATATTATGCTTAACTGATCGATAGAACGACAATTACTATACTTATTACTCTTATTACTATGAATCTTACTCATATTATTAGCCATATCAAGCTTATATGATCGATAGAACTACAATTACTATACTAATTACTCTTATTATTATCAATCCAACTCATATTATTACCCATATTATGCTGATCTGATCGATAGAACGACAATCACTATACTTATTACACTCACTATTATCAATCTAACTCATACTATTAACCATATTATGCAGATATGATCGATAGAACGACAATTACTATACTTATTACTCTTATTATTATCAATCTAACTCGTATTATTAGCCATATTATGCTTATATGATCGATAGAACGACAAATACTATACTTACTACTCTTATTATTATCAATCTAACTCATATTATTAGCCATATTATGCTTATATGATCGATAGAACGACAAATACTATACTTATTACTCTTATTATTATCAATCTAACTCATATCATTAACCATATTATGCAGATATGATCGATAGAACTACAATTACTATACTCATTACTCTTATTATTATCAATCTAACTCATATTATTAGCCATATTATGCTTAAATGATCGATAGAACTACAATTACTATACTCATTACTCTTATTATTATCAATCTAACTCATATTATTAGCCATATTATGCTTATATGATCGATAGAACGAGAATTACTATACTCACTACTCTTAGTATTATCAATCTAACTCATATTATTAGCCATATTATGCTCATATTATCGATAGAACGACAATTACTATACTTATTACTGTTATTATTATCAATCTAACTCATATTATTAGCCATATTATGCTTAAATGATCGATAGAACGACAATTACTATAATTATTACTCTTATTATTATCAATCTAACTCGTATTATTAGCCATATTATGCTTATATAATCGATAGAACGACAGATACTATACTTATTACTCTTATTATTATCAATCTAACTCATATTATTAGCCATATTATGGGTAAATGATCGATAGAACGACAATTACTATACTTATTACTCTTATTATTATCAATCTAACTCGTATTATTAGCCATATTATGCTTATATGATCGATAGAACGACAAATACTAAACTTACTACTCTTATTATTATCAATCTACCTCATATTATTGGCCATATTATGCTTATATGATCGATAGAACGACAATTACTATACTCACTACTCTTAGTATTATCAATCTAACTCATATTATTAGCCATATTATGCTTTTATGATCGATAGAACGACAATTACTATACTTATTACTGTTATTATTATCAATCTAACTCATATTATTAGCCATATTATGCTTATATGATCGATAGAACGACAATTACTATACTTATTACTCTTATTATTATCAATCTAACTCATATTATTAACCATATTACGCTAATATGATCGACGGAACGACAATTACTATACATATTATTCTTATTTTTATCAACCCAACTCATATTATTCGCCATATTATGCTTAACTGATCGATAGAACGACAATTACTATACTTATTACTCTTATTACTATGAATCTTACTCATATTATTAGCCATATTAAGCTTATATGATCGATAGAACTACAATTACTCTACTCATTACTCTTATTATTATCAATCCAACTCATATTATTACCCATATTATGCTGATCTGATCGATAGAACGACATTCACTATACTTATTACACTCACTATTATCAATCTAACTCATATTATTAACCATATTATGCAGATATGATCGATAGAACGACAATTACTATACTTATTACTCTTATTATTATCAATCTAACTCGTATTATTAGCCATATTATGCTTATATGATCGATGGAACGACAAATACTATACTTACTACTCTTATTATTATCAATCTAACTCATATTATTAGCCATATTATGCTTATATGATCGATAGAACGACAATTACTATACTCACTACTCTTAGTATTATCAATCTAACTCATATTATTAGCCATATTATGCTTCTATGATCGATAGAACGAGAATTACTATACTCACTACTCTTAGTCTTATCAATCTAACTCATATTATTAGCCATATTATGCTTATATTATCGATAGAACGACAATTACTATACTTATTACTGTTATTATTATCAATCTGACTCATATTATTAGCCATATTATGCTTAAATGACCGATAGAACCACAATTACTATACTTATTACTCTTATTATTATCAATCTAACTCATATTCTTAGCCATATTATGCTTATATGATCGAGAGAACGACAAATACTATACTTATTACTCTTATTATTATCAATCTAACTCGTATTATTAGCCATATTATGCAGATATGATCGATAGAACTACAATTACTATACTCATTACTCTTATTATTATCAATCTAACTCATATTATTAGCCATATTATGCTTATATGATCGATAGAACGACAATTACTATACTCACTACCCTTAGTGTTATCAATCTAACTCATATTATTAGCCATATTATGCAGATATGATCGATAGAACGACAATTACTATACTCATTACTCTTATTATTATCAATCTAACTCGTGCTATTAGCCATATTATGGTTATATGATCGATATAACGACAATTACTATACTTATTACTGTTATTATTATGAATCTAACTCATATTATTCACCATATTATGCAGATATGATCGATAGAACTACAATTACTATACTCATTACTCTTATTATTATCTATCTAACTCATATTACTAGCCATATTATGCTTATATGATCGATAGAATGAGAATTACTATACTCACTACTCTTAGTAATATCAATCTAACTCATATTATTAGCCATATTATGCTTATATGATCGATAGAACGACAATTACTGTACTTATTACTCTTATTATTATCAATCCAACTCATATTATTAGCCATATTATGCTTATATGATCGATAGAACGAGAATTACTATACTCACTACCCTTAGTATTATCAATCGAACTCATATTATTAGCCATAGTATGCTTATATTATCGATAGAACGACAATTACTATACTTATTACTCTTATTATTATCAATCTAACTCATATTATTAGCCATATTATGGTTAAGTGATCGATAGAACGACAATTACTATACTTATAACTCTTATTGTTATCAATCTAACTCGTATTATTAGCCATATTATGCAGATATGATCGATAGAACTACAATTACTATACTCATTACTCTTATTATTATCAATCTAACTCATATTATTAGCCATATTATGCTTATATGATCGATAGAACGACAATTACTATACTCACTACCCTTAGTGTTATCAATCTAACTCATATTATTAGCCATATTATGCTTTTATGATCGATAGAACGAGAATTACTATACTCACTAATCTTAGTGTTATCAATCTAACTCATATTATTAGCCATATTATGCAGATATGATCGATAGAACGACAATTACTATACTTATTACTCTTATTATTATCAATCTAACTCGTATTATTAGCCATATTATGCTTATATGATCGATAGAACGACAAATACTATACTTACTACTCTTATTATTATCAATCTACCTCATATTATTGGCCATATTATGTTTATATGATCGATAGAACGACAATTACTATACTCACTACTCTTAGTATTATCAATCTAACTCATATTATTAGCCATATTATGCTTTTATGATCGATAGAACGAGAATTACTATACTCACTAATCTTAGTATTATCAATCTAACTCATATTATTAGCCATATTATGCAGATATGATCGATAGAACTACAATTACTATACTCATTACTCTTATTATTATCAATCTAACTCATATTATTAGCCATATTATGCTTATATGATCGATAGAACGACAAATACTATACTTATTACTCTTATTATTATCAATCTAACTCATATTATTAACCATATTATGCAGATATGATCGATAGAACTACAATTACTATACTCATTACTCTTATTATTATCAATCTAACTCATATTATTAGCCATATTATGCTTAAATGATCGATAGAACGACAATTACTATACTTATTACTCTTATTATTATCAATCTAACTCGTATTATTAGCCATATTATGCTTATATAATCGATAGAACGACAGATACTATACTTATTACTCTTATTATTATCAATCTAACTCATATTATTAGCCATATTATGGGTAAATGATCGATAGAACGACAATTACTATACTTATTACTCTTATTATTATCAATCTAACTCGTATTATTAGCCATATTATGCTTATATGATCGATAGAACGACAAATACTATACTTACTACTCTTATTATTATCAATCTACCTCATATTATTGGCCATATTATGCTTATATGATCGATAGAACGACAATTACTATACATATTATTCTTATTTTTATCAACCCAACTCATATTATTCGCCATATTATGCTTAACTGATCGATAGAACGACAATTACTATACTTATTACTCTTATTACTATGAATCTTACTCATATTATTAGCCATATTAAGCTTATATGATCGATAGAACTACAATTACTATACTCATTACTCTTATTATTATCAATCCAACTCATATTATTACCCATATTATGCTGATCTGATCGATAGAACGACATTCACTATACTTATTACACTCACTATTATCAATCTACCTCATATTATTAACCATATTATGCAGATATGATCGATAGAACGACAATTACTATACTTATTACTCTTATTATTATCAATCTAACTCGTATTATTAGCCATATTATGCTTATATGATCGATAGAACGACAAATACTATACTTACTACTCTTATTATTATCAATCTAACTCATATTATTAGCCATATTATGCAGATATGATCGATAGAACGACAATTACTATACTCATTACTCTTATTATTATCAATCTAACTCGTGCTATTAGCCATATTATGGTTATATGATCGATATAACGACAATTACTATACTTATTACTGTTATTATTATGAATCTAACTCGTATTATTAACCATATTATGCAGATATGATCGATAGAACTACAATTACTATACTCATTACTCTTATTATTATCTATCTAACTCATATTATTAGACATATTATGCTTATATGATCGATAGAATGAGAATTACTATACTCACTACTCTTAGTATTATCAATCTAACTCATATTATTAGCCATATTATGGGTAAATGATCGATAGAACGACAATTACTATACTTATTACTCTTATTATTATCAATCTAACTCGTATTATTAGCCATATTATGCTTATATGATCGATAGAACGACAAATACTATACTTACTACTCTTATTATTATCAATCTACCTCATATTATTGGCCATATTATGCTTATATGATCGATAGAACGACAATTACTATACTCACTACTCTTAGTATTATCAATCTAACTCATATTATTAGCCATATTATGCTTTTATGATCGATAGAACAACAATTACTATACTTATTACTGTTATTATTATCAATCTAACTCATATTATTAGCCATATTATGCTTATATGATCGATAGAACGACAATTACTATACTTATTACTCTTATTATTATCAATCTAACTCATATTATTAACCATATTATGCTAATATGATCGACGGAACGACAATTACTATACATATTATTCTTATTTTTATCAACCCAACTCATATTATTCGCCATATTATGCTTAACTGATCGATAGAACGACAATTACTATACTTATTACTCTTATTACTATGAATCTTACTCATATTATTAGCCATATCAAGCTTATATGATCGATAGAACTACAATTACTATACTAATTACTCTTATTATTATCAATCCAACTCATATTATTACCCATATTATGCTGATCTGATCGATAGAACGACAATCACTATACTTATTACACTCACTATTATCAATCTAACTCATATTATTAACCATATTATGCAGATATGATCGATAGAACGACAATTACTATACTTATTACTCTTATTATTATCAATCTAACTCGTATTATTAGCCATATTATGCTTATATGATCGATAGAACGACAAATACTATACTTACTACTCTTATTATTATCAATCTAACTCATATTATTAGCCATATTATGCTTATATGATCGATAGAACGACAAATACTATACTTATTACTCTTATTATTATCAATCTAA